>NC_053489.1:163182141-163284641 GCF_905171775.1 Rana temporaria | reverse complement strand
CGATGAAAACCTACGCCGGTGGCCTCCGGCGTGTGCCATTTAAATTAGGCGCGCTCCCGCGCCGGACCTACCGCGTATGCTCCGTTTCCGAACTCCCGCCGTGCTTTGCGCGAAGTGACGTCATTTTTTGAACGGCGACGCGCGTATCGTAATTCCGTATTCCCGGACGGCTTACGCAAACAACGTTATTTTTTAAATTTCGACGCGGGAACGACGGCCATACTTTACACAGCAATACGATTGCTGTGTAAAGTTAAGGCACCAAAAAAAACGACTAACTTTGCGACGGGAAACTAGACTGAAGGCCCGATGGTTTTCCTCCATTCGAATGTCTGAAGGTAGAGCGTTCCATAACCGAGGTCCTTAGACAGCGAATCTTCATTCTCCTTTCGTTCTGTAGCGAGAAAGTAACAAAAGAGTTACTCTTTAATGTAGGTAATGCATTAACGCGGAATTCCACCCAAAAATGGAACTTCCACTTTTTTCAACCCCCCCCCCCCCCCCGGGGTCACATTTGGCACCTTTCAGGGGGGAGCGGGGAGCAGATACCTGTGTAATACAGATATTTGCTCCCAATTCCGAGCATAGATACCCAAGCCACCCGTGGGTATCTACGCCACTTCCTTCGCCCCTCCCCCCAACTGTCTTCTAGGAGATACACAGGTCCCAGAAGACAGCAGGGACCAGTGGGATAGAGCAGCACGAGTCACGCATGCACAGTAGGGAACCAGGAAGTGAAGCCGCAAGGCTTCACCTCCTGATTCCCTTACCGAAGATGGCGGCGGCAGCACACGAAAGCCGAGCGATAGATCGGCTTCGGGTGCCGACATCATGGGTGTCCTTGACAGGTAAGTGCCCTTATTTTAAAAGTCAGCAGCTGCAGTATTTGTAGCTGCTGACTTTAAAAAATAAATAAAAAATTGGCGGACCTCCGCTTTAAGGTAAAAAATGTCCAGGCTTTAACATTACTACATTTACTGTATTTTCACTTTTATGTGCCACTTTGTGTTGGTCTATCACATGAAATCCTAATACATTTATGTTTTTGTTGTAACATGAGAAAATGTGGAAAATGTCAAGGGGTATGAATACTTTTTCATGTAGAAGTTGTAAGAAGGCCCATGGGGACCAGTATCTTGATCGCCATCATTTTATATCTTGTGCTAGTAAACTGACACATGTAATATGTTACCCGCAAAGGCTCCACACTCTTTTACTCTATTTTGCATAAACCATTATTATACAAAACATTAATCAGCTGCTGATTGTGTGAGTTCATTTTGCTGACTTTTTTTTGCGTCTGTTTCTTAGGCATTGCTGACTACAAACCTGCAGACAAAGAGAAGATCATCCTGCGTCTTAACGCACAATAAGAAGCAACAAAGACCACTAGAATGACCTGTTGTCATCAGATATGAGGGAAACTGGCCTCACTTTTTAGAATTTTAGATTTCCTACAGTATTTGCCAAATAACTTTGATAAACAACACAGATATGCATTGGATCAGCGCTGTAATCGTTTAAACAGTATTAATTCATGGGCTTGATTCAATTAAAACAAGTATAATATGCAGAGCCCTGAAGCTGAAAAATACAGATTTCTGAACAAACTAACAGAGGAACAGCAGTGTTACTTACCGAAACCGTTTTGGTCATTTGCTTTTTAATAACTAACTTGATTTACAACCATAAAAGATGATTAGATTGGTTTTGTAGTAAAATGATGAACTGTCCCGGAAAGGAAGTTGGTTCCAGTCAGTCATAATGATGCCTTTATCTGATCAAAACACATGTATGTCCCATTTAAAGGGGTGTTAAAGGATTTCCCCCCCCCCCTAAATAGCTTATTTTACCTTGCAGTCCTCCTTCACTTACCTCATCCTTCTATTTTGCTTTAAAACGTCCTTATTTCTTCTGAGAAATCCTCACTTCCTGTTCTTCTGTCTGTAACTCCACACAGTAATGCAAGGCTTTCTCCCTGGTGTGGAGAAAGCCTCTTGAGGGGGAGGGGCGGGCAGGGAAGTCAGGACACTCTCTACTTTGCAGATGGAGAAAGGAGCTGTGTGTTAGTGGGCATCCTGACACTCCTGCTCGCCCCCTCCCCCCTCAATAGGCTTTCTCCACACAGGGAAGAAAGCCTTGCATTACGGTGTGGAGTTACAGACAGAAGAACAGGAAGTGAGGATTTCTCAGAAGAAATAAGGACATTTAAAAGCAAAATGGAAGGATGAGGTAAGCTATTTAGGGGGAAAAAAATTCCTTTACAACCCCTTTAATTAGCCAGTATGCAATGTGCAAACATCATCAAGCCATTGCAATCACGATTCAACTGCTGGCAAAGCCATACCTCCCAACAAAGGTTAATCAAATCCACAAGGGCTTTTTTTACCACTACTATTCCTTTATATTGGCTTTTAAAATTTACAAATGCAGCAATTTATAATTTGGATGAAAGGTTTAGCACTGGAAAACACTATTTGAAAGATTAAAAAGTGCGTTTTATATGCAACTATATAAATCGGACCAAAATGAGGGACAAATGAGGAGGAAAGTGGGACATTTCTCCAAATCAGGGACAGTCCCTCGAAATCAGGGACTTTTGGGACCTATGGCAAAGCATCAACTGGACTCTTATTTGTTATGACTCCTTTTCACATCAATGCTGCTCTTTGTGTCTGATAAAGAACCTTTTCTTACAAGCCGAATGCTATTCTTTCAGGACATTTTGGTTTTAAATAAAGACTGTAGTGGTTCTCCCATATGTAGGCTTCTCACAACACTGAGAATGAGTGACACTGACCGCTGAAGTGTGCACTGAAAATCAAAGCTCTAAAAAACGTATAGCACAGAACTAATGACTGGACTAATGCTTTTTTAACATTGTATTATTTAAACTGTAATTGCTACATTTACAAAACTGACTGTGAATAAATTTGCCATTCTAAAGAAAATAAGCATTTTATGTTTTTATTATTCTTAATTGGAACTGAACTCAAAAAGTGAATATTTGTCTAGTAGGAAACATCTACAAGTGTTAAAGCGGAGTTCCACCCATTGTAGGCCAAAAAGCCCAGGAACTGAGGGCCAGATCCTCAAAAGGGATACGCCGGCGTAACTGCTGTTACGCCGTCGTATCCCTGTTTCTAACTATGGAACTGATCCACAGAATCAGTTTCACATAGATAGGGAGAAGATCCGACATGTGTAAGGGACTTACACTGCCGGATCTTAGGATGCAGTACCGCATCCGCCGCTGGGGGCATTTTGTGTCGAAATGCCGCCTCGGGTATGCAAATTAGCACTTACGGAGATCCACAAAGCTTTTCAGCTTCGTTTTTTCTCCGTAAGTTTTAGTTTGCAAACGCAAAATTAGGGCTGCTTTTACAAAGTGTAAACTGTTTACACCATGTAAAAGCAGACCCTTCTGTCCAGCGACGCAATTTTTTTTTGGTTTTGATTTTTTTTTTTCGTGCCATATCTTTTTTTCCCTGACGCAACTTTATTGACCCGTCGCAATCCACAAAGCTCGGCATAACGTAATTTCGCGCTATGCACGTCGCGAAAATGACGTCACGAGCATGCGCAGTACGGCCGGCGCGGGAGCGCGCCTAATTTAAATGGGAATCGCCCCCATGAAAAGAGGAACGCCTTGCGCCGGCGGAATTTAAGTTACACAGCCAAAAATTTCTAGGTAAGTGCTTTGTGGATCGGGCACTTAGGTAGAAATTTTAAGGCAGTGTAACTTAAATGGGAAAAATTAAGTTACGCCGGATCTTTGTGGATTACCCCCTGAGTTTACAACAGTTAACCCTTTCCCCTGGGCCAGCCGCTAACTCACTAGAAGCAACACAGCAGGCTGGTATAGGGCACAACCACAAACCACAAGGAACAAGGCTTTTTGAAGTGACAGATAGGGATGAGCTTCGTATTCGAGTCGAACTCATGTTCGACTCGAACATCGTATGTTCGATCGTTCGTCGAAATACGAACAAAACGGGTCGTTCGCGCCAAATTCGAGTTACGTTTCACAGACCATAATTCACTGCGGCATCGCTGGCTGATGATTGGCCAAGCAAGCACTATGACCCGCATGCTTGGCCAATCACAGCTTGCAAAAAACGGAGGGCCATAATTGGCCAAAGCCAGGGTGGCTTTGGCCAATTATGGCTCAGGGGGTGTAGTACACGCCCCACACTATAAAAGGCCGCCTGCAGGTCGGCCTTGTGTAGTGTGTTGCGGTGGTTAAGAGAGGACAGAGAGAGTGTAATTTGTTGCAGGTAGATAGAGCAGGCAGTCTAGTCAGTTAATGTTACAGTGTGTAGAGGATATATATACGTCCCAGGTGTTGTACATATATTTATACACTGTATAGTTTAGCTAGATCAGTTCTTCCTAATTTACTGGCAGGCAGGTGATTGTGCTAGCTGCAGTATTCTTACGTGGTTTATTCCCTGTGTCCTCTGTAGTTTGCACCTAAAGGTACTTGGTGTGTACTGGCCGTGTGCTCTGTAGTTTGCACCTAAAGATTCAGGAGCATTGATTTTAATGATGCTTAAATAAAATAAAAAAAAAATGAAAAATTATTTTAAATATTGTACCTGCTGGGTATCTATAGTATGCCTGTGAAGACGTCTTTGAGAACCTGGGTCTTGCCCGAGGGAACATGTATCAATGGAAAAAAAGTTTTAAAAACTGTATTTTTTTCAGGACACCGCTCCCAAAATGCCCTGCCCATTGAAATGAATAGGCAGCGATGCCGAAAAGCTTGCAAATCGCTTCAGCAGTGCCGCAACATGGGCGCTTTTAACCCTTTCTTTGGCTGCTAGCGGGGGTTAAAAGCACCGCTAAAAAGATGGTAACACACCCCCGGCAGCAGTGTTAAAGGAGCCTTAGACCCCTTTCACACTGAGGAGTTTTTCAGGTGGTACAGCGCTAAAAATAGCACTGCTTTACCGCCTAAAAAACTCCTTCACTGCCTACTCAATGTGAAAGCTGGAGGGCTTTCACACTGAGGCGATGCGCTGGCGGGAGACAAAAAAATCTCCTGTCAGCAGCATCTTTGGAGCGGTGAGAGGAGCAGCATGTATACCGCTCCTTCACCACTCCTTCCCATTGAAAACAATGGGAAACCGCGGCAATACCGCCCGCAATGCGCCTCTATAGAGGCACATTGCGGGCGGTATTAACCCTTTATCGGCGGTATAGCGATGCCATTTTTAGCGGCGATATACCGCCACTGCGGCTCCAGGTCCAATGTGAAAGGGGCCTTAGTTGGGCAACAGCATTGGAGTCTGTGACAAACTTTTTGATCAAGCCAAGATATTTGGACCATTCTGGACTCTTCTCATCTACAGTTTTCTGATACACTTTTATCACTTCCTCATAACCATTTAACCTGGTTTTCCATAACTGCAAAAGAGAAAAGGGAAAGAATTGGCAAAGAAACAGGAGACGTTTGTCTTAACTTTAGACACCACCAAGGGATAAGTCAGGCCTTGCTGCCCTCTAGTGACAGCAACGCGATAGCCTAAATAGCAACTGTAAAAGACAAAACAACAGGGGGCGAACCAACCTAGTGTATTATCCCAAGAGTAAATTAATAGAAGTAGATAAAAACACACTCACAAACAATATAGGTTCACAACATATAAAACCACTGTATCGTGGTACAATGGTAAGTAAGGCTTGATTCACACCTATGCTTTTTTTGTGCTTTTTGCATTTTGCAGATTTGCACTACAGCCCATTTAACTTTTTGCTATAATACATATAGGCCCGGATTCACAGACAGCGGCACACATTTATGCCACCGTAGCGTATCTCCTGTACGCTACGCGGACGCAGCGCAGAGAGGCAAGCATTGAATTCACAAAGCCAATGCTCCCAAAACTGCGCTGGGTTTCCAAGGCGTAAGTCGGCGTAAGTGGAAGTGGGCGTGAGCCATGCTAATGAGGCGTGACCCCATGCAAATGATGGGCCGAGCGCCAGACAGATACGTATTATGAACGTCCCGTGGACGCATCCCAGTGCGCATGCTCACAAATACGTCGGAACAACTGCCTAAGATACGCCGGATCACTGCCTACGGCGTGAACGTAACCTACGGCTAGTCATATTCACGTCCAACGTAAAATACGCCGGCTTGTATTCCCAGGTGCAGACCTTTGCATGTCTGCTGCTGGGTTACACCTGCTTTATGAGGCTTAACTTTACGCCGGACGTACAACTTACGCGCACATCGCGTAGCCTGCGTCGGGCGCACATACGATCGTGAATCGTTGCATCTTCCTCATTTGCATATTTAAATAGAAAATCAATGGGAGCGCCACATGCGTCCAGCGTAAATATGCGCCCACTGTACGCCTGCTTTGGCAAGTTACGTCGGTGGAATGAAGCCTGTGTTTTATGCAAGTGGGTAGCATAGGGAAAGTTACGGTACCTTCTCTATTGGGGACAGTACTAGCAGTAGGAAAAGATTACTTGACAAGGAGGGGTTGCTACTCCTCTGGACATCCTCCCGCTTGAGCACGAAAAGGCCAGGCCGCATTCTTCCCTCTTAACAGATGAAACCTGCTCTCTTCACGTTGCTGAAACCTGTGAGTGTTGGGCAATCTTCCCACTGGGTTTATTGTGAACTGTTGCTGCTTTACTTCAATACAAGTTTTCTTTGCACTTGACTGTGTGAATTATTTATGCCGCACATGTAGTAGCCACATGTGATGCTGAGCCCCCTTGGTTGAAAGAACTAAAATCTAAAGAATGAGAAGATAAAATGCTAGATAATGCTGGATGTCCTCCAGCCATGAAATGAGACAGGATCTAACTGACTTACAGCAGCTTCTTGTGTATACTGTGAGAAGCTCACCGCATGCAGTGAAATTAGTAATGAAATTTCAGTACACCAGAGGAGGCGGAGCCTGTACAACTGTGCAAAACTGAAGGCGAGGCTGGAGTTCAAACATATTTTACCTTTTAGATACATTTTAAAGTATAACTAATTTTTTTTACATTTGGACAGAGTGGAGTTGGATTAAAACACCTATTCAGTTTTCACTCCTTTCTGTGCCCCCATTAGGGAGATTCACTTCCTCTATTTGTCCTGTTTACCATTATCAGGGAAAGCGAAAGCAAAAGAAATTTCCGAACTTTGGTTTGTCCCCAGAAAAGTAATAGAGAGGAAATCTTTCAATAGGGACACTAGTGGGTTGCAGGGATTTCCTTTTACTTCCTGTTTTGGCTATGGAGCAGGAAGTGAAGGTAAATTTCCACGATGGGACACAGATGGAAAAAAATCTGACAGGGGTTACAGTACAACCCTCCCTTACTCTATCCAAAGTGAAAAAAAAAGTTTTGTCTATAGTTCTACTTTAAGTATTGTGCCATATTTGAGAGCTATAGTAAGTACAGTATATTATATGCACTAATCATTTGTTGATATTTAAATTTTTTGTTTTGTGAAGCATAACATTTTCATCATTAAAAACAAAAAAAAAACTTCAGATACTTTTTATATGAAAACAAGTGTGCTTTTATTATCTTATTAATGTAAATCCTAAGTGCATTTATATGTTATGTCGGACAAGAGAATGTAAGGGAAAAACATTTTAACTTTGCATAGAGTAGATTTTTGGCTTGAATTTTTCAGCCGATTGTTAAGGCCTTAGAAAATATTTATTTTGATTCAATCATTGTTAGTAGATGTTTCATCATTGTTGATAGTAGGTTGTTCAGCTTGTTGGCCTTTTGGTGGTTTGGCCTGTATGGAAAAAAAATAATGTTTTAATATTAATAAGGTGTTTGTCACAAACATAATTTTGGCATGATTGTGGATCGCTTTGAGAAATGAACATTGTCAGCAGTGAAACGTACCGGCTAACAACACCCACTGCAGATACAAGTGTGACATGCCATTAAATTAATAAGGGGAGTTCAGGACTGGATGCAAAGTCTGTCTATGATCACCTTACTTTAAAAGCTAGTTATAAATTGGGGCAATTCCCATTTGTGTTTAGCTTGCTGGAATTGGCGCATTGGGTGTCTTCAACTTCCATTGTGCTCTGTTAGGCCTCTGGTGTGTCCCTGCGCTAAAGTTTAACAGGTTACGAGCAGGCAGGCTATTTATTACAGAAGAAACATATGTAGTCAACTGTGTGATTTCCCCCCTTTACCTTCCCACCAATGGAGGCTGATGCCTCTTTTTTTTGGGGGGCGCAAACAAACCGCAAACAAATTTGCTATTGTCACACAACTGGGTGAGCTCAAGGCGCAGTGCCCTGTGCCCCGAGCCAACCCTTTTTTTTAAGCCAATTAGAGCCTCAGGCTGTATTGTGTCAAAGCGACCATGTGTTAATCTCTTGCTTACTCCTGCCCCCACTTCCTCCTGGCAGTAGATTTGGGTCAATTGGTGAGCTTCAGCCAACTAGAGCATCAGAGTGAGGAAATGCTGTGCAGCATTGGATCATGGGATATATAGTCTTTAAAGGGCGCTGTACAATATAGGCTAACTGAGCCATATAAACTAGAGGGACATGGATGCCCTGCATACAGAGCTGGTGAGTTTTCACAGACATTCCGAGAGAGATCAGGGTCTTTTGTGGCTGGGGATCCAGAAAGTCCAGACCTGCTGCAGTGCCTGTCTGAACCTGCGAGAGATTAAGCCCTTGTGAGCACCTTTAGAGCCTGAGGACTGAGCTACAGCATGTCACTGCATTCTGAGACCTGCAGCTGTGTGATAGCCCACACAATAGCAGAGAGACTGAGCCACAGGGACCTGAAGTGCTTATCTCAACTCTGACACAGTTAAGGCAATAAAGCCTACTCCTGGTTAGGCAGTCTACTAGCCCTCTACAGTTACACATACACTAACTACAGAAGGGCCCCAACCTAAGCCAGTCAACACTGACACTTAGGCACCAGGTACTTTACAGCCACCTTTAGGAGTACCCCTGCCTCAGAAACACATACATGTACCCACTATTGGGGCTGCACACAAGACCATTTATTTCCTGGGTCAGTTCATGCTGATACTTTAACCCTGATTTTCAGCCGTTATAGTCTAATTTAACATTGCTACAATTGTATTTAGTTTATAGGTCAGTGATTGTTTATCTAGTACCATATGTTTAAATCTGTTTGATTGCCTGCTCACTGATTTACACTGATTTACACATTGTTTAACTGCATTTCCCTACTACAGCTAATAAATCTACCATCAAGTTTCTTGTGGCCTATTTTCTGTTTTTGCTGTTTTTTTTTTGCTAGCTACAGTAGCTGGCTTTGTGCAAACTCTTCCATGTGCAACTTGCTCTAACACCTATCGTGTTGACCCAAAAATAAGCCCGGGTCTTATATTCATTTGGCAACAAAAGACAAAGTAGGGCTTATTTTCGGGCTAGGTCTTACCATGTAATGTGCTGTCCTCTCTCCCCCTCTCTCTCCCTGCTTGTCAGGAATCCCCAGTGTGAACTGAGTTAAAATGCTTGTAAAATCATTATATTCCACTCTATTACAGTAGTATATATTGTACAATGTGTGTGTTTCTGTAAAATTGTGCCAAATACCTTCATTATAGCGCCGCTTTACTCTTCTACGACCCTCCAAAGCTCTCTTCCCCACATTTATATTACAGAAACTCACATTGGACATTATATACTACTGTAATAGAGTGGATTATAGGATTTTACAAGCATTTTAAAACTAGGGCTTATTTTTGGGGTAAGGCTTATATTGCAGCCCTCCTGGAAAATAACGCTAAGTCTTATTTTCGGGGTAGGTCTTATTTTTGGGGAAACATGGTAGTTATAAATTGGGGAGGTTACCATTTTTTTTAACAAGAAAAGGGGAGGTTACCATTTTTATTTCATTTGCTGAAATTGGAGCAGGGACACACCAGGTATACCTACATTGTATTTTGATAGCGGGAAGACTTGCCTGCTATCAGAATACACTGATCAACACTGCCAGTGGCACTGATTGAGAGAAGATTTTCCAATAGGCTGATTGTACACAAGTTGAACGAGCCTGCCCACGCATAGATCAAAATTTGTCTAGTCCCTACTGAACCGGCTGAATTTTGATCCATGTATGGCTGGCTTTAGGACTGTGCTATACAAAGGGACCTTGACAAAGCAGTGCAGCTTCCACATATTTGTGCAACTACAAGCTCTGTTTTTAACACATTGTTGGATACTATAATTTTTTTTTTTTTTTTTAGCTGATAAGTGTGCTGGCATATACAGTATATTTTGTTTGCTCTGTACAAAGCAATTGCAGGTGCTCCTTATTCTAAGAACGAGTTAGCTTGGGGAGGTTGCCATTTTTTTTTTTTAAAGACTGGATGTTTCCTTGTGGCTATTGACCAGGCACGGTGCTAATCAGAAGTCTGTATGGAGCGTGGAATGAGCAAATTCTATTGAGAGAGGTGCTGGCGGTGGAAGGGTTGGTGGGCTGGTGATTATTGGTGAGGGGGAGGACAGTGGCCAGAAAGACAGCCTGCACTGGCATATAGTACATGACACTGTTTATGGAGTAGGCTTTTTTTCTGTCCTCTTTCATTTTAGTGCTATAGGATAGGATTATAGGGGCAATATAATACATGAGGTCTGATTCACAGAGCTTAGATACCAGGATAAGGATCCTTCTTTTATAAAATTGTATTTTCATCTGAGTCCAGTGAGATTTGAAAATTATAACCACATGACTAAAAAAAGGGCCTTATTTTTGTGTAAAGCTTCATGAAATTGTCCTATGGTACATAGTGCCCCATTCATTTCAAATCGGCAGGGACTGCTGGATTTAAAGGATCAAAAACAGGGCACAAGTCCTGCGGGAACGCGTGGGAACGGAGTTCCTGCACCTTTTTCACAGCAGGAACGCACTTCCCTTTGCAGGACTAGAGCAGCCGAGAGCAGCCGAGCCGCCCGAGCCAATCCTTCACTAAGCGGCGATGCCCAGCTCGAGTCACTGTCAGGGGCAGGCGAACCTTAGTAATCCTTTATGTTACTGGTCGCTTCCTGTATATGGATTCATTAGGTAGTGTGCAGGTATTCCGTCACTTATTAGATGCCGCAATGTCTCCTGGGAGCTTTTGTCATTGTTCCCAGGAGACATTGCGGAGGTCTGCCGCGAGATATCGCGGGATTTAGAAAGAACTTGCTTGCAGACCTCCGCAATGAAGAACAAAAAAAGAACATGCGGTTTAGTAATTATGCATATTAGCGTATCATTTTTTTTTTTGGTGGGGGAGTGGATCGTGGGTGGGAGTTCCCACACTTTTTTCCCCAGGACTTGACCCCTGATCAAAAAGATTGGTTTGGCCAGTAATGTATCAGTGGTAAATGCCTAATTACTATGACTCCTTTGGTGGAGCAATTTTAAAATAACTTAGCATACTGTGTATATAAAATCTGCAATTACTCTTTCCTTCAGAGTCCATCCATAAATAAATTTCAGTTTAGGTTGCCTAAAAGCCGGTCAAAGATGGATCAGCCAGTTCAGCAGGAACTGACCAAGTCTTGATCCATCTATGGCCTTTCCCATTCGAAAGGCGTCCACCTATTGATCGCTGGAACCGGGCTGTTGGAAAATTGGTGTTCGATCATCAATAGCACCTATCAGTATCAGGATACAATAGCACAGTGGAGAGGAGTCCTTCATCCACCTTGTGTGGATGTAGAAATCCATACTTTTTTTGTTCAGCCGGCTGGCTGGTCAAAAAAAGAAAAACAACAATCCATGTATGGCCAGCTTAAGCCTTTATTCTACTATATATATTTATATATATATATTTGTATGCTGCTTTCTTCATACCTCTTCATATTTACACTCCCAATAGAAACTGGCTTTACTGTCCAGGTATAGGAGAATCAGGTCACACAAAAGTGTTGCCTACAACAGAGAACACACAAGATTCTGTCATTTGACATTTCAACTACTGGAAAGAAGTGCACGTGATAGAGAGTAAAACACATATATCCAGAAACTAAACATTGCAGGTTAGCATGCTTGTAAAAAGACAAACTGGTTAGTGGTAGGCCTTGTACACATGACCGAGGAACTCGTCGTAAATGAAACATCGTTTTCCTCGACGAGTTCCTTGTTGAGAAACTTGACAAGCTTTCTTTGCGTACACACTGTCAAGACCAAATCTCCTCTTTCTTAAACGCAGTGACGTACAACACATACAACGGCAGGGGAAGTTCGATTCCACTGGCACAACCCTTGGGGCTGCTTTTACTAATCTCATGTTACTGTGTGTTAAGTAAAAGTTTGGTAGGAGACGATTTGCACTTTTCAGTCTGTTACAGCGTGACGAATGTGCTATCTCCATTACAAACGCTACTTTTACCGAAGGTGCGCTCCCGTCTCATACTTTATTCTGAGCATTCGCAGGTTTCTTAGCATACACACGATCGTGTTTCTCGTCGTAAACCAGCCCGACTAGAAACACGACGAGGAAATTGAGACTCCCGACGCGGAAAAAGAGAACGTGTTCTCTTTTTTTCTTGTCGAGTTCCACAACAATTTTCTCGATGAAAAACATACACACAACCGTTTTCCTCGGCAAAAAAGCTCTGCCACCAAGTTTCTTGATGGATTCTGTCGAGGAAAATGGTCGTGTGTACGAGGCCGTAGAAAGTTGGCACATCAGGAAGCAAATGCTATCGAGGTGACAAATCTATTTGGAAGCACTTTCAAGTCACTAGGCTTTATAACGACTGGTTACATTATTAGAAATAAAAATTTGATGAAGGGATCTCACAATAGAGTTTTCATAGCAGGAACAATAAGCCAGCATGTGATTCAGCTTCTAGAAATCATGGAAAATTAACATATCAGACTTGGGTGCTGTTGACCTTTAGAAAAATGTAAGAGGTGTGGCTTCCGTGTGTAGTCTGTCCAGTTAGATGTCTATACATTGTTTTTTTAAGTTTGTATTGCAACTAGGGTTGCCACCTCATCCGAACACATATTAATTACACAGGTTCTGTTGCCGAATAAAGTGGTAATTAAACTCACTTGGTGCCTTATCTGTATCAAATTGGACACAAGTAAATGTGTAATGAATATGTGTTTGGTTTTAAAGGGATGAGGTGGCAACCCTTCGGCAGCGCTGGCCATTGATTTCAATGGCAGAGGCGCTTTAGGAGCGGTGTATTCACCGTTCCCGCAACGCCCCAAAGATGCAGCTTGCAGGACTTTTTGACCCACTCTGGCTTTTACACTGGAGAGGCAGAGGAGGCGTTTTTCAGGCGCTTTACAGACACTATTTTTAGCCCTTTAGTGCCTGAAAAACGCCTCAGTGTGAAAGTAGCCTAATTGCTTGATTGTTCCTTTATTCTGCATCTTCTCACTTCACAGTTCTTCAGGTTTATATGTATCTATCATCAGCTGTGTTTCCTTCAAGATTTTTTTCAATTTTGGGACTATTAGATCATTCCCCTTGATCCTCTGAGGACTGCTTACTTGTTTAATTTGGTATTTCACAGACTGAGTGGTTCATTCATTTCACTGTGATCAATGGTTTTATACATATTTTTTATTTTAGTGCAGTTCCTTGTTATTATTGTTATTCTCTTAGGTGTATAGAATTCGCTTTTAATACATTTAAGGGTAACAAAAAACCTTATAACATCATCCTTTTCTGACCTTGTACTTTCACTGATACCTTCAAAAGTCCAGACCAGTGTAAATATTCTATTGTTTACATTCAGCCTGCACGCAGTCTGCACTGAACATCTGTATGATTGTAGACTGGGATATAAAACAAGCAAGGCATCAGAAATAGTTCCATTCCAGGTGAGCGTTCTGATTTCTGTAATTGGCTAACTGGTATCACATAGTATAGGGAAATGAAGAGTGCAGAGCAGTTTAAAGTGATTGTAAAGTCTATTTTCTTCCTCTATAAGAATAACAAACATTTTATACTTACCTGCTCCGTTGCAGTGGATTTGCACAGAGCAGCCCAGATCCTCCGCTTCTTGGGTCCCTCTTCTGTGATCCTGGCCCCTCCCTCCTGTTCAGTGCCCCCACAGCAAGCAGCTTGCTATGGGGGCACCCGAGCCGAGTCACAGCTCCCTGTGTCCATTCAGACACCTCTTTCCCCTGATTGGCTAGCTGACTGATTGATAACAGCGGCAGCCAATACCGCTGCTGCTGTGTCTCAGCCAATCAGGAAGGAGAATCTCAGATGGCTGAGACACTCATGGGACACTCATGGACATCGCTGGACAGAGAGGGACCTCAGGTCAATGTGAGGGGGGCTGAGGGGGGCCGCTGCACACAGAACGCATTTTATCTTGGTGCATAGAATGCATTAAGATAAAGAACTTTCTGCCTGTACAATTCCTTTCTATCTTCACTGTATAGTGAAGACAGGCAGAATGCAAACAATTTAATGTTTACACTAAAGCTATGCGCAATGAAAAAATTTGTTTCGCTTCGTTTTGGATTCACTCGCTAAGTAAATCATTTTGTTTCATCATAATCGATACATTAGAATGATTCATTTTCGGATTGATTAATTATTTCGGGAGAGAATATATTCATTGTTCCGAATCGATTTGTATTTTCGTAAATTCTGTTTTCATTCCTTAAATTATTAAGTTGAATTAATTTCCCCATTCCCAACTGACTTTGTTTGTCATGTCACGCACATACAAATTAAACGAATGGTCTCTCAACCCCGATGCAAAAAGGATTTTATTAGAATATTCATGCTAATCTCACTAGAATAAAAACAAATGGATCTGAATCAATTTAGATCGTTAGTTACGTCGTTCCATTATTTCAGATACTTCAAACATGTCATCCGAATGAGACAAATTAATTTGTTGTTTTTGTTATCATTTATTTCGTATTCAGTGAAATTTGTTACAAGTTTCATCCAAATTTTGATTTATAAAAAATGAATCGCACATGTCTAGTTTACACTGGGCTCTGCCCGGGATAACAGGTCTTAGAAGGAACAGGTATATTTGCAAAGTCACTTAACGATAACATTAATTGCATTTATCCTTCAAGTATAACAAAACATCATCAAAGAACAATGTATTACTTACACTACCCAAGAAGGCACACCCAGTTCCAAGGCTTACAGCTGTTGGGACAATACTAAATCTTCTTGCCTGGACATAGAGGGTTGAAGGTCACCCAACAGCAAATACTAAATCAATGCAGTGAGATATGTGCTCATTGAAAACCAACCTCTCCTGTCACTGATATCTCGAATCGGATCCCATAGAGTTTAAGGAGGTCTCTGGTTTCACGTCTTTCTTTATCCCAATAATAAGTAGCCGTTCTGCAAATAAAGCATAAATGGGAGTTGTCTGTGCTGTAATCAGTGGAGAGTTATTTGTAAAGTGATATTATTGTCCTTCCCATCGAAGTCCAGATCCCCACTATTTCTTTTTTATACTTAGTTTTGGAAAGAGTGGTGAAGAGTTATTATTTTTATTATTATTATTATTATACAGGATTTATGTAGCGCCAACAGTTTGCGCAGCGCTTTACAACATCAGGGAAGACAGTACAGTCACAATACAATTCAATACAGGAGGGATCAGAGGGCCCTGCTCATTAGAGCTTACAGTCTACAAGGGAGGGTCAAGTGAAACGAGTTAGTTCTTTTGTTAAGTTTTTACTGCTTTCTGTATCTCTATTAGCAAGATTGTTCCTCCTTTTTATCCCAGTAGCACCAGAAATAAAAAATCGAATGGATGTCACTGTGATCGTAAGACAAGCATGGTAGTAAAAAATAAATCTTACGGTCTCTGTCACCTTCAGAGAATGGAGTTCTCATAATTTCTTATCCTTTTGGCAGCCTGCAACAGGGAGAGGACTTAGGCCCCGTACACACGTCCGAGGAACTCGACGGGCAAAACACATCGTTTTGCCCGTCGAGTTCCTTGTGAAGCCGCCGAGGATCTCGGCGAGCCGAAATTTCCCATTGAACAACGAGGAAATAGAGAACATGTTCTCTATTTCCTCGCCGAGGTCCTCGTCGGCTTCCTCGGCCGAAAGTGTACACACGGCCGGGTTTCTCGGCAGAATTCAGCTCCGACCGAGTTTCTGGCAGAATTCTGACGCCTGACAAGTCGCATCCCGTTCTGTTCAATAGAACCATTCTAACATTAGCGACTTAAGGTTCTTGTACGACTTTGGGGGCGACTCAGGGGGATCTGCATTGACTTCAATACAGAAGTCATTTTGCAAGTTGCCTCTGAAGTTGTCTTGAGATCGCCTTGCCGAGTCGTCCCCAAAGTCGTGCCGCCCCTGTGTGAACCGGCTCTCAATGTGAACTGTCCAAAGTGAACCAAAAATAGCAGTAAACAAACAACTAACAAAGAGTATAACCCTTCTCCTCTTCATCCAAAAATAGTTTGGTCAGACCATGAGCTTTGTAGTAGACCTTTAGTTTATTTATTTTTAGTTATGGATAGAGTGGGGAAGGGTGAGGACCTTCGTTAGGTTTGTAAGCCAAGTGGGAATATTTCCTCCAGATTCCTGACCTGGTGACACATCAGGAGAATTCCCCAATGGGGGCGTCACAGATTGCAACAATTTAAGACAAATGGGTCTAAAATGCACTACTATTAAATGTGCTTTTATTGGTGTCTGTATCACTGCTAGGCAGATTGTCTTTATTGCCCGGACTACACAGTAGTCTGTGACCAAGTTAGAGATATCTTCCATTAGGAAACAATAAAAAATTGAACACTTCCCAATTCAGAACTAAAAAAAGTTCTGGTCAGGAATGCTAATGTAAATAAATTTTTTTGTGTCAAATACAGTAAATATAAAATGATCAGCAACATATGAATCTAACCTGAAGTTGTTGTTTTTATCTTGCAATCCAAAGGAGTATTGTGGTATGCAGACTTGTGCTTGATCCAAATTGCATTTCCACTCAATATCAATTCTAACAACTCCACCCTGAAATAAAAAAGGAAATCATCCTGTTAACTCCCCAAAAATGTACCTACATAATACAAATTGCGAGTGTATATTTTCTAATGTGCAGGCTTGAAAGAAAGCTCTAAAAATTATTTTTCATTTTTAAATAATAATTAAGTGTTAATTGGAGCAGTGTGGTTGATTTACCAAAACGGCAGATTACAAAATTGGTGCAGCTGTACATGGTAGCCAATCAGCTTCTAATGCCGTGTACGTACAAACGGGTTTTTCCGATGGAATTCCGTTCAAGCTGTCCTGCATACACACGAACACACCAAATTCCATCCGTCAAAAACGCGGTGACGTACAACACTATGACGAGCGTAGAAAAATGAAGTTCAATGCTTCCGAGCATGCGTCAAATTGTTTCCGAGTATGCGTGTTTTTTCCCCTGTCAGAATTCCATACAGACGAACAGAATTTCCGATTTTTTTGTTCTCTTTCTAAGTCCGTCTGATGTAAAAAATCCAATGGGGCATACACATGGTTGGAATATCCAATGAAAAAATTCCGTCTGACTTTTTCCATTGAAAATTCCAATGTGTATGCGGCATAACTTTAGCTTGTTCAATTAAACTTTGGAAAGAAAAAAATGGAAGATGATTGGTTTGTATAGAGCTGCGCCAGATGTTGCATTCTCCAGTTTTAGTAAATCAACCCCAGTGTGTCAGACCTGGATCTCTGCATTGTGCATGAGAGCAGAGGTCCAGCTCTCCAGCGTGCTGCCAACACAGGAGAACTTTTTTCCTTGCTGCAGCATATAATACCCAATACCTAAAAAAAATATCAACAAGTATATTTATTACCGTATTTGCATATAATAATTGCAATAAATGTAAAAATTCATCACTGGAAGACCCTAAAACAGTGTCAACCTTCCTGAATATTCCCATTGATGGCACTTATTTGCATCTTAATTACAGATAAGTTTAAAATAAAAGTGAAAATATACCAGAAGAGACAGTTCTTCAAAGCTATTTTTAGTTTTCGTTATGATATTCTTGATTGTAAAAACTGGACAGTACGGGCTGGAGACTGGATCATATCTGCAGCTCTTAAAATAAGTATCATCCAATGTCTTCAATGTGTTTGCCCTTTTGAAAAACAAAAAAAGACAGAATGACTTGGACATTTAAATCTGAATGGTCTGATTACTGAAAAATTCAAGGCAAAGTATTTATGTGTACATTATACAGCCTTTCTCAGCCTTCTTACCCCAGAGGGACCCACATAATATACAGGTTTCAGGGAATCCTTACCAAAGCTAGTTAATTGGAGTTCAATGGGGAAAATGTCCTTTACATTGATTGTCAGTATGAAAAATTGAACCCTTATGCCGCGTACACACGATCGGTTTGTCTGATGGACTGTTTTCATCAGACTAACTGATCGCGTGTGGGCCCCATCGTTTTTTTATCCATCGGTTAAAAAACTAGGAACTTGTTTTAAAATGATCTGATGGTTAACTAACCGATAGGAAAAAAACGATCGTCTGTAGGCATGTCCATCGGTTAAAAATCCACGCATGCTCAGACTAAATTAAGGGACGGGAGCGCTCGTTCTGGTAAAACTAGCGTTCGTTATGGAGATAGCACATTCTTCGCGCTGTAACAGACAGAAAATCACGAATCGTCTTTTACTAAAACGAAATCAGCTAAAGCAGCCCCAAGGGTGGCGCCATTGGATTTGAACTTCCCCTTTTTAGTGCCGTCGTATGTGGTTTACGTGACCTCGTTCTGACACGATCGTTTTTTTAACCGATGGTGTGTAGGCACGACTGATCATCAGTCAGCTTCATGGGATAACTGATGAAAAAATCCATTAGCCCGTTTTCATCGGATGGACCGATCGCGTGTACAGGGCATAACTCGTGGTTAGAATGACAACTTTACATTTAAAAAAATAATTGTGTCATGCTGCTTGTTTTGCCATACAGCAATGGAAGATTATTTAGCTACAATCCATGGAACCCCTAGCAACCTCTGGAGGAACCCTAGTTGAGAATGGCTGTAATAGACAGTTGGACAAACTATACTTAAAATAAAATAAAACAGCTTGCTGAAAGTTATAAGAAAGTCAAGGATTTAGTCTATAAGAAATGACTGTGGGAAATTAAGTAGTAAATATAATTACATATAAATAATAGATAAACAAACATTCGCACACTATGTAAGAATGCAATAACTCTAAGCCCTGTGTTTTCTGTTACCTGTAAGTAACATCTGAAATTTCCTGTTACTAATATTAATATTGTAACTGGGATAATGAGTGCTAGCAAGAGTAAAAGTTTTTGTGCAGTGCACAGTGTGCCACATGTATACAACAATGGAGCAACAGCTCCAGGATGGATACAGCTTCAACAAATGTGAGCGGGTTGCCATTTTAGAAGCTCACATTAGAGATCTGAAGAAGCAAGTTGCAAAACTGGGTAGAACTGACAACCTTAGGGAGGGTAGAGGGGTAAGTCAGGATTATCAGGTAGGAAGATGGGTTATTGTAGTCAGAGGGAGTGGTAGGGGCTCACAAAAAAAAAGGTCAGCCATAGGTTTGAGCACCCAAACAGATTTGCCAAATTGGGTGAAGATGTGGAGGTGGCAAATTCAGAGTTGGCAGCCCTAGATGTCACTGCTACCCCTAACAGCCGGGACAGCAGCCCATCTAGTAGGGCAGGGGTGTCAAACTCAATTTCATCATGGGCAGCATCAGCATAATGATTGCCCTCAAAAGGGCTGGTTGCATCTGTAAGATTAGATGTCTAGTGCATCCCCTCCCCTTACATTAGATGTCAAGAGCCACTCCACCATTAGAAATTGAGTCCCCTACTCTCCCTTACATCACAGAACACCCCCTTTCCTTATGCTGCTGCTGGAAAGAAGCTGGATGCATTGCTTGAAAGCAGAAAGTAAGGGTCTGGAGGAGGACCAGAGGAGGGCTGGAGATCTCCTGCAGCTGCAGGAGAGGTGCGAGGGCCACATGAAATGGCCTGGAGGGCCGGATTCGGCCCACGGGCCTTGTGTTTGACACCTGTGTAGTAGGGGTTACTGAGGGTAGTGCAGAAAGACCTAGACAGTTGGCAGTAATAGGGGATTCTATAATCAGAAGGACTGATAGAATAATTTGTCACCAGGATCGCCTTAACCAAAAGGTTTGCTGTCTCCCTGGTGCCATGGTTCAGAATTTCGTGGACCGGTTGATCAATTATTGGGAGGGGCTGAGCATGACCCAACTGTCTTGGTCCATGTTGGAACCAATGACAGAATAAAAGGAAGGTGGAGGCTCCTTAAGAATCAATTTAAAGAACTAGGCTGCGTGTTGAAGGGAGATGATATTTTCTGAAATATTGACTGTGCCATGCGCAACACAGGAAAGACAGAGTAAGACTACCCAGGAAATTGACTGGAGTAATGGCACGGCAAGAACAGTTAAAGGGCAAAAATTGATAAACCTATTACAAGACAATTTTATGGCACAGTTCATAGAGGCCCCAACTAGGAATGATGCTCTGCTGGACCTGGTAACCTCAAACCATGCAGAGCTTTATACTAATGTTCATATAAAAGAATATCTGGGTAGCAGTGACCATAACATGATTTAATTTAATGTTAGCTGTGAACAACAAACACATACTGGGAAGATAAAAAACATTTGACTCTAAGGCCCCGTACACACGACCAAACATGTATGCTGAAACTGGTCCGCGGGCCAGTTTCAGCATACATGTTTGGTCGTGTGTAGGTGCGAGCGGGCCGAATTCCAGCAAACATTTGCCCGCCGGGCCTTTTCCCAGCAGACAAATATTCCTGGACGTGTTTTAAAACCGTCCGCTGGAATCCTGCCCGCTCGGACATGTACGGTCGTCAGTACAGACCTACCGTACATGTCCGAGCGCCCGCCGTCCCTCGCATGCGTCGAATGAGCTTGACGCATGCGTGGAAGCATTTAAATGGCAGGCCCGCCCACGTCGCCGTGTCATCGCCGCGTCATCGTCGCGGCGACGACGCGGACACGCCCCGCGTATTGTTTACGGCCGGGCTTCTGTACGATGGTTAGTACAGCCATCGTACAGAAGCCCTCGGGCAGACATCTACGGTGAAATGGTCCGACGGACCGGTTTCATCGTACATGTTTGCTCGTTAGTACCCGGCCTTAGAGAACAAATTTTCCAAAGATGAGGGTTGCTCTCCAAGAATTAGAATTGGAGGGAATACTGTATTGGCATTAATGAACACAGAACAGAAATGGGAATTCTTCAAACAGACTGTATGTGAACTCACTGTAAAGTATATTCCCATGGGCAAAAAGTTTAAATGACTAAAAATAATACCTACGTGGCCCATGGCCAAATTTTAAGAAAAGAGCTTTAAAAAATGTAAAAATCAATGAACACTTTTATCATTTAAATGTTACAAGGAATATAATAATTGTGTATTATAATATAACAGAATGTGTAAAAAGGAAATTAAGGCCACAAAAATTCAAAACAACCGACATTTTGCAAACAATATTAGGGCAAACCCCAAAAATTCATCAAATATATTAATAAAAAGGTCAGGTCTGAGCATATAGGCCCTTAACAAAAAAATGTAGAGTGGGTGACTGGGGACAAAGAGAAGGCAAATTTATTTAATACCTTCTTCAGGTCTGTGTATACAAAGAAACATGGGCGAACTCATGTCTATAATGGAGATGGTATTGACACAACCCCAAATGATCCACAATGGCTCAACATTTATATGGTCCAGATATTTAGACCTGGACCAGATGGCATACACCCACGGATCCTAAAATAATTGAGCTCTGTCATTTCAAAGCCATTGTTTTATTTTTTTGGGACTCTTTAAAGCGGTGGTTCACCCTAAAATCCACTTTCTGTCACTAGATCCAGCATACTGCTGACATCTGCAGTATGCTGGATTTTTTTATTTATTTTTTGTACTTATCGTTTTATCCGTATGTCTGCTCCGGCTCCGAGCGGCGTATCCTTCCGGGTATAGGCGTACCTAAGTAAAGCGCAGTTGATTGACGGGCTTGGATAGCGCGTCACACCTTCAGGAAATAGCCGACGTGACTCTCGGCAATTTACGGCGCCTGCGCAGTCAGCTCTACACGGCAGGCGCCGTAAAGCGCCGTAAGCAGCCGAGAGTCACGTCGGCTATTTCCGGAAGGTGTGACGTGCTATCCAAGCCCGTCAATCAACTGCGCTTTACTTAGGAACGCCCATTCCCCGACGGATTCCCCGCTCGAGCCGGAGCAGACATACGGATAAAACGATAAGTACAAAAAAAAGAAAAAAAAATCCAGCATACTGCAGATGTCAGCAGTATGCTGGATCTAGTGACAGAAAGTGGATTTTAGGGTGAACCACCGCTTTAATAACTGGAACATTACCACTGGAATGGTGTAAGGCCAGTATGGTGCCTATATTTAAAGAGAGATCAAAGTCTTTACCAAGTAACTGTAGACCTGTTAGTTTAACTTTGGTTGGGAAGATACTGGAGAGTTTAATTAACCTCTTGACCACTGGGCACTTAAACCCCCTTCCTGACCAGACCAATTTTCAGCTTTCGGTGCTCTCACAATTTGAATGACAATTACTCCGTCATACAACATTGTACCCATTTGAAATTTGTGTCCTTTTTTTCACACAAATAGAGCTTTCTTTTGGTGGTATTAGATCACCTCTGGGTTTTTTATTTTTTGCGCTATAAAAGAAAAACGACCGAAAATTCTGTAAAAAACAAAAAAAACAAACTTGTTTCTGTCATATTCGCAGGTTATTTCTCACACACAGCATATGCATACCACGAATGACACCCCAAAACACATTCTGCTATTCCTCCCGAGTATGGCGATACCCCATGTGTGCAACTTTTACACGGCGTGGCCACATACAGAGGCCCAACATGCAGGGAGCGCCATCAGGCGTTCTGGAGCACCCAGGCCAATTCTGACATTTCTCTCCTACATGGAAAAATCACAATTTATTTGCTAGAAAATTACATAGAACCCCAAAACATTATATATGCAGAGTATTGGGGTATGGCGGAGTATTTGGGTATGGCGGAGTATTGGGGTATGGCGGAGTATTGGGGTATGGCGGAGTATTGGGGTATGGCGGAGTATTGGGGTATGGCGGAGTATTTGGGTATGGCGGAGTATTGGGGTATGGCGGAGTATTGGGGTATGGCGGAGTATTGGGGTATGGCGGAGTATTGGGGTATGGCGGAGTATTGGGGTATGGCGGAGTATTGGGGTATGGCGGAGTATTTGGGTATGGCGGAGTATTTGGGTACGGCGGAGTATTGGGGTATGGCGGAGTATTGGGGTATGGCGGAGTATTGGGGTATGGCGGAGTATTGGGGTATGGCGGAGTATTCGGGTATGGCGGAGTATTCGGGTATGGCGGAGTATTGGGGTATGGCGGAGTATTGGGGTATGGCGGAGTATTGGGGCATGGCGGAGTATTGGGGCATGGCGGAGTATCGGGGCATGGCGGAGTATTTGGGCATGGCGGAGTATTTGGGCATGGCGGAGTATTTGGGCATGGCAGAGTATTTGGGCATGGCGGAGTATTTGGGCATGGCGGAGTATTTGGGCATGGCAGAGTATTTGGGCATGGCAGAGTATTTGGGCATGGCAGAGTATTTGGGCATGGCAGAGTATTTGGGCATGGCAGAGTATTTGGGCATGGCAGAGTATTGTGCAGGGAGGGATGGCTGGATCTGTGACTGCAGTTGTCACAGATCCAGCCACAGCACTGCTGACACCCCGCGCTCCCCCCCCCCTCTCTCCTCTCCTCTCGCACTGTACCGAACGGTACAGAGAGGAGAGGGAGGAACCGGCGTCATCAAATGACGCCGGTTTGTTTACAAGTGATCGCTCCGTCATTTGACGGAGCGATCACGTGGTAAACAGCCGCGATTCGCGGCAATTTACCGTGCTCCGTGATGCGCCGGGTCTTCTAGACCCGGCGAGCACGGACACTTCCGCGAGCGCGCCCCAGGGGACGCGCAAACGCGGAAGTGCACGAGGACGTCCCAGGGACGTCCTGTCACAGTAACTCGACCGCGCTGTAGCAGTATTTTTGCTATAGCGCGGTCGGCAAGAGGTTAAAGACCACATGGATTAATTAAAAAAATAAGTTGTCAGACAAATCTGATTTCTTTTTATGAGGAGGTAAGTAAAATCTTGGACAGAGGGCTGGCTCTGGACATGGTATACTTGGATTTTGCAAAAGCCTTTGACACAGTTCCCTACACGCAGCTAATGTGTAAAGTAAAGTCTACAGGCTTGGAAAAATCTGTTCGTAAATGGATAGAAAACTGGCTAAAAGTCTGTATTCAGAGAGAGTAGTGGTTAACTATAAATGGTCTAAAGTTGTTAGTGGTGTACCACAAGGTTCAGTGTTGGGACCCTTACTTTTTAATATATTTATAAACGATATAGCGTCTGGTACCATTTCAGTCTTTGCAGATGACACCAAGCTATGCAGTGGAATAAAGTCCTTACAGGATGTCTCCAACTTACAATCCAACCTCAATACACAGTTGAATTGGGCAACTACAGTATGTGGCAAATGAGGTGTAATGTTATTAAATGTAAAGTTATGCACTTCGGGGCTAAGAATATGCATGCATCATACATACTAGGGGAGAGTACAACTGGGGGAATTTGTGGTGGAGAAGGATCTGGGTGTTCTGGTATTCTTTCCTAAATACATAATATAACTGGATACCAACATTTATAGGTTAAGTTGATCCAGGGAATATCTGATTGCCTCTCGGGGGATCAGAAAGCAGTTTTTCTCCTGCTGGAGCAAATTGGATCATGCTTTGCTGTGTTTTTTGCCTTCCTCTGGATCAACTGTGGGTATAGGATTGTGTATATGTTATTTTTTTCCCTTTTTAAGTAGATGGACTTGTGTCCTTTTTCAACCAGACTAACTATGTAACCATATATTATCATTTTTTTTCAATACATTTCCCCCGCTAAAGCTCCGTACACACCGCCGGGATTCTCGTCAGGAAAAAAACATTTTTTCCTGATTAGATTCCTGGAAAGATATTCTTGCCGGCCGAGTGTACACACGTACGATTCAAAAGAACCGCCGTTCTTTTGAATGGCACGAACGTTGTGACGTCATCGACTACGACGAGCATGCGCTCGTTACATTCGATGCCATCGCCACCATCTTGCTTCACCCTACCTATGCCTTGGAAGCTACCGCGCATGTGTCAAAGTCATTTTGAGCATGCGTGGGTTTCCATGGAGGCAGGTAAGTATACACACGCCCGGGTTTCTTGGCAGGAAAGAGCAGGTTCTCTATTTTGCTCTTCTAGATTCTGGGCTTCAAAGCCTCGTACACAAGCACGGTTTATTAGGCAAGAAAGTTTTGCTAGCAGTTTTCTTGCTGTTTCTGGCCGAGAAAACCGTGCGTGTGTATGAGGCTTTAGTTTACTTTGTAAGTTGTCCCCTGGCCTCATTGACACACTTCCCATTTTATGTTTCCTGCCCTGTACTACACCTCTACATGAACACACAGGCAGCCTGAGAAGTACACACACAGCAAAAGCAATGTCTCTCCTCCCTGACTGAAGTATGTAAAAAAAACAACGCCTGAAGAGCAGGGGCTGTACGAATCTTGTTTAGAGCTTACTTTGGATTAGATCGGGGACTGTTGACAAGTATGGTGGACTGGACATCATAGTTTATTGCAATGTGAAAAGATTACAAATGTGACAAGGTTGGCCTTTTCAAGACTATACCTATATACCTAAAATATTTTCCTTAATCACTTACCCTGAAAATCGAAATTTGCTAAAATAAACAGAATTTTTAATGAACAGTGTAAAGTTTTCTGCTTCATTTAAAGGTATTTTCCTAGATAAAAGAAAGAAATATTAAAAAAGTTCAGATAAACATCTTCTTTTTTAATTCTTTATTTATAAATAAGGGATGCACAAACCAAGTTATACAGCATGTACCAGGTAGCTCGCAATCAACAACTGAGAAATTCACATATATCATATCAGGTACCACATGAAAAGTAACAGACATACTTACATTTTGAGTATGCTCTACTTATACTCTATAATATGTAAGCAGGGGTCCACATCCTGTAGCATGTCATAACAATGGTATGATCTTTCAAATGGCAGCATGCACCTACGTTAAGCTTTTTGTTTTAGGTGGATAAACTAATAAATACAGT
This sequence comes from Rana temporaria, assembly GCF_905171775.1. Taxonomy (NCBI): domain Eukaryota; kingdom Metazoa; phylum Chordata; class Amphibia; order Anura; family Ranidae; genus Rana; species Rana temporaria. Next base: position 163,258,477 of record NC_053489.1, on the reverse strand, counting down.
AAATATACGGCGGGAAAGAACCTGTACGTGATCCTGCACTTCCGCTGGCGACCCGCTCCCGCTGTGATTAGACACGGAGAGCTAATCAGTGGGTCCAACGGACGCAATGTGCACTGTGACCCACCGATCAATTGGGAGACAGGCAAAATGGCGGTCTGCTTATGTAAACAAGGCAGACCGCAGTTCTGTGAGAAGGGAAGGCTGTGATCTTGTGTTCCTACAAAGCAGGAACACGGATTTCTGCTTTCCCATAGTAAAAGCACTTCCCCCACAGTTAGCAAGCACTCCCTAGACACACATTTAACCCTTCGGTTGCCCCTGATGTTAAACCCTTACAGCCAGTGTCATTAGTACTGCAACAGTGCGTATCACTGTATTAGTCACTGGTCCCCGAAAAGTGTCACTTAGTGTCTGATTTATTTGCCGCAATGTTGCAGCCCCATTACAAGACGCTGTTCGCCGCCATTACTAGTAAAAAAAAAAAAAGTGTAAAACATTTCCATAACTATATTCCATAGTCTGTAGACGCTATAACTTTTGCACAAAGCAATCAATGTATGCTTATTGTAAAAAAAATTACCAAAAATATGTAAAAGAATACACATTGGCCTAAATTGTAAGAAATATTTTTTTTTTTTGGTTAATTGTCTGTCTTTTTTTGTTTATAGCACACAAAATAAAAACCACAGAGGCGATCAAATACCACCAAAAAACGCGCTGTTTGTTGGGAAAAATTACATACATTTTACTTGGGTGCAGCGTCACATGACTGCACGATTGTCAGTTAAAATAACGAAGTGCCGTATCCCAAAAATATCCTGGTTAAGAAGGGTGTAAACCTTCTGGAGGGCAAGTGGTTAAACTGTTTCTGGATAAATGTGGACAGTTTTTTTAATTAGGATTAGGAAAGCTGTTCATCCTACAGCTGATTTCCATGTATTCTGTTGCTATAAATAGTTTGTTTGGACCCAGCTGGTCCAAAAAACGATTACCTTCAGTAAGTGCTGCACTGGCTGTAAGCACTATATGTACTGCATGTTGCTTCAGTGACATACAATGCACAATGCTGGGTTCCAGCTGTGAGACTTCGGTCTCACACCCTTAACAATGCAGAGTCGGTCTAAAAGTTTTTTAGCCATTCATAGGCAGCTTTGTATTCTGTGAATGAATACAAAGCATCTTCTGATTGGAGAGTGTGATGTCATCAGCCTGCCCCTCTGACTCAGCCAATCAACACTGTATACTGTATGTAGCTGAAGCTACATGCAGTACATACAGTGTTTGGAGCCATTGTAGCACTTAGTAAAGGAAATAGTTTGTTTTCATCAGCTTGGTCCAAACGAAACAATTTAAAGTGACAGTAAACATTATTATTATTATTATACATGATTTATATAGCGCCAATAGTTTGCGCAGTGCTTTACCATGTAGGGAGAGACTACAACAACAGTACAATTCAAAACAAGAGGGTTGGAGGAGCCATGCTCCTGCAAGCTTACAATCTAAGAGGGAGAGGCTGGTAAAACAAAAGGTAGGGACTGTGAGGGATAAACTGATGAGGGGAGTAGAATATTTGGTTGTTAGCTGGAGGCATGATAGGCCTCACTGAAGAGATGAGTTTTCAGGGATCGCCTAAAAGTGGACAGAGTAGGAGACAACTGGACAGATTGCAGTAGTGAGTTCCAGAGGACGGGAGATGCTCTAGAGAAGTCCTGGAGGATGAGCATGGGAGGAGGAGACAAGTCAGCTAGAGGGCAGAAGGTCTTGGGAGGAGCGGAGAGGATGGTTTGGGTGATATTTGGAGATAAGATTGGTGATGTAACTCAGCGCAGAATTGAAAATGGCTTTGTATGTTATCGTTAGTGTTTTGAATTTTATTTGTTGGGCAATGGGAAGCCAGTGGAAGGATTGGGAGTGAGGAGTGGTGGACACTGAATGGTTGGTAAAGTGGATGAGTCTGGCAGCAGCAATCATGATAGACTGAAGAGGGGATAGCTTGCGGAGAAGTATGCCAACGGGGAGGGAGCTACAATAGTCAAGGCGAGAGGTAACAAGGAAGTGAATAAGTTGCTTAGTGGTCTCCAACGGTTAGAAAGGGTCGTATTCAATATCAGATTTGGCCATGAGAGCCCCTTGCCCATAATGTCGGACCCAGAAAACAGCAGCATCAAAGGAAGTGCAATATATGGTACACGCCTCTGAGTCGATTGCATCATTGACTGACCCACCCTTCGGGAAGGAAAGGTGGTGAATAAGACAAAACTTACTGGGCTCCTTCTTAGGCACAACCCTCATGGGCTAGGTCACCAAATCTGCTTAAAGCTGCGAGAGGAAAGGGCCACCCAACGCAACTTCCTTCCGTAATTTCTCAGAAACCACTGCAGGATGTTGCAAGGCTGAACGCAAGTTCCCGGGACACTGGAGGAACAGAGGCCAGGGAACAAGGTTTGTGAAAGCCTTCGGAGAAACCCACCCCTAGCAAACGAGCAGCCTTCCCATCTGGATATCTATCGAGCAAAGGCTGCATCCTTTCCACCCTCACTGGCGTCATCCCTTTTGTTAACAGATTTACCGACACAGCCTTTCCACTGCTTGAAGCAGGGGGACAAGGCATTATTATTATTATTATTATTATTATTATTATACAGGATTTAACAGTTTGCACAGCGCTTTACAACATGGAGGCACACAGTACAGTTACAATCCAATTCAATACAGGAATAATCAGAGGGCCCTGCTTGTTAAGGCTTACAATCTAGGATGCGAACCTCCGCAGCCGGAGCACTCGTGCTTGTAACAGCAAGCCCCCACAAACTTGCAGGAGCCCTCATATTGTCAGCAGACACCTCTCTTTGCGGCAGGTTGTTCGGAGGTAGATGTACCTCCGGCCCCCCCTGGTAAAAACTCATTAGGGGCCTCATTGTGGAAATCTGCAAGGACGGGCGGATAGATCCCCGCTGCCGGAACTGCTCGTCGTACCTCAACCATGTGGATCCCCCATCGACCCTGTAGCCCTCACCAATGGCGTCAAGATAACAGAAGAGCGCCGAACAGTGTTCCAGGTTCTTCTCCCCAACTACACTTGCCATAATGGCAAAAGCCTGCAGCCAATTAGGGAAAGTACCACCTGTACCACCGTTTTACTTCATCTTCCTTTTTGCTCTCCTCTGGTTTGACCCTATCCAGATAACATTTTTCCAGGGGTAGCAGAGAGAATATCAGACCGCGGAGCCGCCAACTCCTTGCAGGACAGGGTTCCTCCCCCTAGACACACATTATCATCAACAGCAGAAAACACAGACATGTAAGAAGAAGTAGTAGACTTATCAGGCTGCCTAGGAAGGTTCCCACCACCCGCAGGTCCCGACTCCATCGATGCAGGGTGTCCATGTGACTCCTCCCCCTCTGAAGCAGACAGCTCACCCTCCGATCTCTCCTCTGTCACCACATCTCCCCTCTCTGGCCACACCCCAGGAGTAGTGGCCCTGGATGCTGAGGATCCGTGCGGCTGCTGGCCCTGCCTACTCGCACCGGCTCTGCCCACCGATTTATGGTTTGCCCTAGGGCCCTGGGCACTCGCCGCCGGTCTCACACCACCGCACCTTCGCACCTCTGACATCACCTGGTGCTGGCTGGTCTCGGGAGAACCGCCAGCCGCTGAGGTAGAGGTCCCGGTCGCCGTAGCAGCACGATTACCCTACCGAGCGCGCCTGTTCCTGATCCTGATGCCGGGAGGGCTGATGAAGGGGATTCCTTCCTGGAGCGCTGTTCGTGGGCGCAGCTGAACGCTTTGTGGGTAATCCTGAAGGGACCCGCATGGGACTCCCGATGCAGCGCCGAGCTCGGGGGGGAGTCCAGAGAGAAGCAGTCTGGAGGCCGAGACCTCCGAGTTTCTTACGGACTCCTGTCCTCCTCTCCCCAGGCTCGATCTCCAAGGACAGATGAGAGCTGCTTCTGCAGCCACTCCACTCCTCTGGACACTGCCTCGGCCATGAGCTGGGAATGCAGCCTGTCCAGCACCCGCAGGGGATCCAAGTTACTACCTGCACCGCAAGATCCTCTGGACGCCAGGGTGGGAACACCTCTCCTTAAATGCACGTAGCCCCACCTCTCCCTTGGGCTACCCCCCCAATCAGGCAAGTCCTCTCATTACTTTACTTACCCCGTTCACATTTGTCATGCCTGCTCTTCGCTATTTCTTTATTTCTTTTTTTTGCTTCGGGCCTCACTGTATTAGAGCTCAAACAACTTTTTGCTTGAATGGTTCACTGCTAGCTCAGGGAATCCAGGGTAAATACATTTTTAACCTCTTTAAATGTACTTATTAATATTAATAAATAGGCAATGTATGCAATTGCAGTGAAAACTATATGTTTGGAATAGGTGATTGTGTGTTTGCTGTTTGTGTCAGTGTGTATACAAACTAATTTTTTTGCAATATTAGCACTAGCAAGACAACCTAATATAGTGGTCACTGGTCAGGTGGCAACCCTAGTTGTGTTAATAACTGATGTCCCCGTGTACTGTATACATCCTGTTTTCAAGGTTAGCCAGAATATAAAATCATTGTAGTAACATACAGAAATGCTTTAAACCTTTCCTGTCTACATACAGGGTAATCTAATCAAGGCCATTAGGGTACATTAAACACCTTTTATTCTATATATAATTGTGCAAAATGTGTTTAGAAAATAAATGATAAAACTTAGGTTACAGTATGGCGTTCTCTTTTTGTTCACAAGATGACATATAGTATGTTCTCCTGTGACAAAAAAACGTGCACGTGGCAGGCTATTGCACACTATATTCTGACAGCGCAGAGCCCCACTGCAGCTGGGACAGATCCCGACAATACTCTCGAGATCCACTCTGCTGCCTGATTGACAGCTGGCTCTGCCTCACTAGAGGCAGAGCCAGCTGGGCCCGCCCCTTCCCTCATCCATTCCTCCCTGTCCTTCCAGTCATCGCTAGAGAATCGGAAGGGGGGGGGGGTGCATCCCTGCGGGGAGAGGATCGGAAGGGGATCCCTGCGCATGTGTAGTAAAACATCATGTACAATATCCACCAAATCTGTACAAACCGCAAACAAATAAATCTAGTTGTATGTAAGATTTAATAACGAGGTGTAAAGTCAGTGTGGTTTGGCAACATATAACGCACAATGGCCCGGATTCACAAAGCACTTGCGCCAACGTATCTCGAGATACGCTGCGTAAGTGCAAATATGCGCCGTCGCATCTGTGCGCCGTGCCTACAAAACTAGATACGCCTGAAAATAGGCTTCATCCGACCGACGTAACTTGCCTACGCCGGGGTAGAGTGGGCGCATAGTTACACTGGATGGAAATGAGGGAGATACGCCGATTCACGAACGTACGTGCGCCCGGCGCATGCTATACGTGGTTTGTGTAAGTCATACGTCCGACTTAAAGTTATGCCCCATAAATGAGGTGTAACTCAGCAGCATCAATGCAAAGGGCTGCACCAGGGAACACAAGCCGTCGTATTTTACGTTGTTTACGTTGGACGTGAAAATGGCTGGGCGTAGGTTACGTTCACGCCGTAGGCAGTGATCCGTCGCATCTTAGGGAGTAGATCTGACGTGATTCTAAGCATGCGCACAGGGATGCGTCCACGGGACGGCGCATGCGCCGTTCATTTTACGTATCTGTCTGAGACTCAGCCCATCATTTGCATGGGGTCACGCCTCATTTGCATGGCTCACGCCCACTTCCACATACACCGGCTTACGCCTAGGAAACCCAGTGCAGATTTGGCAGCACTGGCTTTGTGAATCCAGTGCTTGCCTCTCTGCGCTGCGTCGGCGTAGCGTGAAGAAGATACGCTACGGCGGCATAAATAAAATATGCGCCGCTGTTTGTGAATCTGGGCCAATATCTCGGAAACCAAAGCGGCACAAACGTTTTTTTTTTGCGGCACAAAAACAAATGGTGTGTTTGTTTTTAAAATTCAGCAACATGGGGTGCAAAGTGGGTGAGGCTTGCATTGAATTTAATGTTTAATATCTCAGAAACTCAGGTTTTTGCGGCACAATTCAGTACAATCGCGGCACAAACGAATGGTATATTTTTATTCAGGTTTTACAAACATGTGGTGCCAACTTCACACAGCTCTTGTAGGGCCATTTCAGATGATATATTAGTGAAGATATAAACCATGATATCAACATTGGGGTAGATTCAGAGAGAAGATACGACGGCGTATTTTCTGATACGCCGTCGTTTCTCTGAGTCCGGCCGTCGTATCTATGCGCCTGATTCATAGAATCAGGTTACGCATAGATCTCCCTTAGATCCGACAGGTGTAAGTGACTTACACCGTCGGATCTTAGGCTGCAATTCCAGGCCGGCCTCTAGGTGGCGCTTCCGCATTATTACGCAAGGAATATGCAAATGAGGAGTTACGCCGATTCAGAAACGAACGACCGCCCGGCGCTTTTTTTTTACGTCGTTTGCGTTCGGCTTTTTCCAGCGTATAGTTACCCCTGCTATATGAGGCGTAGCTAATGTTAAGTATGACCGTCGTTCCCGCGCCGAGTTTTGAAATTTTACGTCGTTTGCGTAAGTCGTTCGCCAATACGGATGGACGTAATTTACGTTCACGTCGAAACCAATGACGTCCTTGCGACGTCATTTAGAGCAATGCACACTGGGATATGTACACGGACGACGCATGCGCCGTTCGTAAAAAATGTCAATCATGTCAGGTCAACACACATTAACATAAAACACGCCCCCCCCTTCCACATTTGAATTACGCGGCCTTACGCCGCAACAGGTACGTTACGCCGCCGTAACTAAGGGCGCAAGTTCTTTGTGAATAAAGAACTCACGCCCAAAAGTAGAGCAGGGTAACGTATCTCAGATACGTTACGCCGGGCGGACAGATATGCTGATGTATCTGAATCCAGCCCATAATGTATATTTTGAGGTATCACTCAACATAGAGCCAGACATGTAGAGACACAGGTATGTCAAAACTATTTCTGAATTCGGATCATCTATAATGGCATAATGCAATAGGCATCAGGAACTAAATAGCAGTGAGATCCCTTATCTCTTTCCTTTCCTATGGAAAGAGATCCCAGTTTATATGCAATACAATTCTCTTTGATTATCTAATCTCTAAAATTATAGCCTTTAAGCTTTTAAGGAATTTGTGGGTTGAGTAAGCATAAGCAGCTTTTACTTTACAGAGTTCCCTTGTCTTAAGTCACACTTTGTGTAAAGGAGGCCATTGTTTAAAATGTAACTTTGTGCAAACTGAAACAGTTTTTTAATTTACGTATCCAAACTCAGGCAAGCATGTTCCAATAAGATCTTTTGCTAGTTTTATTGTGTGTGTATACAGTATATAATAAATTGTACATGTGAGAAGTATGAGGAGATGAGTAAGTATGCATGTTACCATAGGAGTGCGCACAGGGTGTGCCGGGTGTGCTCAGGCACACCCTATTCACCCCATGCGCTTTAGTGTTATCGCTCTGTGTAGAAACAGGAACATGGGAACAATCTCACTCTTATTGGTTCTGCCATAAGAAAAGTGTTTATGCTCTTCTCTTTCACTGTGCCAGCAGGGAGATCAATGTGCCGGGGCCATATATATGTAGATACATACACATGCATGTGTGTTTGAGCTTAAGGGTGCACACCCTAATGCAGTGATGGCGAACCTTGACACCCCCAGATGTTTTTGAACTACATTTTCCATGATGCTCATGCACGCTGCAGTGTAGTGGAGCATCATGGGAAATGTAGTTCCAAAACATCTGGGGTGCCAAGGTTCGCCATCACTGCCCTAATGCATTAGGCTGCGCACACCTATGCATGTTACATATAGAGATGTACAGAACTGTTCGCCGGCGAATAATGAGCGGTGATTTTTGCGCATTCGCGTTCGCCGATGCGCGAACATATGCGCTGTTCGATCCGCCTCCTATTAATTAACATTGAGCAAACTTTGACCCTCTACCTCACAGTCGGCAGACACATTCCAGCCAATCAGCAGCATACCCTCCCTTCCTGACCCTCTCACCTCTCGGGCAGCATCCATTTTAGATTCATTCTGAACCTGCATTCTTAGGGAGAGGAGGGAGAGTGTTGCTGCTGCTGAATTTATAGGGAAATCTATAGCTAGACTAGTGTTTTCAGTGTCCACTCCAGTCCTGAAAGACTCATTTGATCTCTGCTGTAAGGACAGCACCCCAAAAAGTCATTTTTAGGGCTAGTAACCCCAAAAAGCCCTTTTTAGGGCTAGTATATCAGTCTGCTTCTTTTTTTTCTGTAATCTAATTGCAGTTGCCTGCTAGGCAGCGTGTGTGTCAGGATCACAGCGTACACTGTTCCCAGTGCCACCCACCACTCATCTATCTTGGTGGCACAGTAGATAACATTTAAAAAAAAAATGTATTACTGCAATATAATAGTAGTCAGTTGCCTGGCTGGCAGCGTGTGTCAGTGTACAGCGTACACTGTGCCCAGTGCCACCCACCACTCATCTATCTTGGTGGCACAGTAGATAACATTTAAAAAATATATAATTTATTACTGCAATATAATAGTAGTCAGTTGCCTGGCTGCCAGCGTGTGTCAGGGGTACAGCGTACACTGTGCCCAGTGCCACCCACCACTCATCTATCTTGGTGGCACAGTACATAACATTTAAAAAAAAATAATTATTACTGCAATATAATTGTAGTCAGTTGCCTGGCTGCCAGCGTGTGTCAGGGGTACAGCGTACATTGTGCCCAGTGCCACCCACCAATCATCTATCTTGGTGGCACAGTACATAACATTTAAAAACCCCAAAAAATTTACTGCAATAGAATGGTAGTCAGTTGCCAGCGTGTGTCAGGCTCATAGTGTATACTGTGCCCACTTGCCCAGTGCCACCACTCATATATCTGGTGGCATAGTATATTAAATTTAAAAAGAAAAAACACAATTTTGACTGCAATAGAATAGCAGTTAGTTGTCTGCAGGCGTGTGTCAGGCCTACAGCGTCTACTCTGCCAACTTCTGCCAGTGCACAGTGCCACTCATATCTGGTGTCACAGTAGCTTGCACGCATAGTAAAACTAAACAAATAAAAAAAAATGACTGGCAGAGGCAGGCCACCCCGCAGGGGCTGTCGTGGTCGTGGTGCTGTGATTGCCTTTGGCCCTAGAATAATGCCCAGTGTTCAGAGGCTACGTACCCTGAACTCGAAAAGTTCTGAGGACATAGTTGACTGGCTAACACAGGACACCCAATCTTCTACAGCTTCCGCTCGTAACCTTGACGCACCATCCTCCTCCAGCTCAGCTTCGGGCACCTCTCAAGTTACCACCACTCGCCCGCATGCCGCCACCACCAACACTAGCATCACAGCTGCTTCACTTGATCTGTCAGAGGAGTTATTTACACATCAGTTGGAAGAAATTAGTGATGTGCAACCATTATTGCCAGAGGTTGTAGATAAAAGGGATATGACTCAGTCAGGCAGCATTACACACATGGACGTATGGTGTGATGATGATGTACCCGCTGCTGCTTCCTTTGCTGATTTGTCAGATACAAGTGAAGCGGTTGATGATGACGATGTGTCTGGGGATGTCACGTGGGTGCCCGCTCGAAGAGAAGAAGAAGAGGGGGAAAGTTCAGATGGGGAGACAGAGGAGGAGGAGACGAGTTGGAAGCAGGGGGAGGTCGTCGCAAGGAGCTAGTGGCACAGTCAGACAGCATGTATCGGCACCCAGGGTCAGCCAGACAGCACGCCAATCAACGCATGCTGTTGCCACCACCAGAATGCCGGCATTGCAAAGCTCAGCAGTGTGGCATTTTTTTGTGTGTGTCTGCCTCTGATAACAGTGATGCCATTTGCAACCTGTGCCAAAAGAAACTGAGTCGTGGGAAATCCAACACCCACCTAGGTACAACTGCTTTGCGAAGGCACATGATCGCACATCACAAACGCCTATGGGATCAACACATGATGATGAGTACAAGCAGCACACAAGCTCAAAGCCACCATCCTCCTCCTGGTGCAGCATCTTCAGTCACGTCAACCACTGTTGTCCTCCTTGCCTCCTCTCAACCATCCGCCACTCCGTCTCTCACCGTGAGCAGTTCCTGCTCATCTGCCCACAGTCAGGTGTCTGTCAAGGACATGTTTGAGCATAAGAAGCCAATGTCACAGAGTCACCCCCTTGCCCAGCGTCTGACAGCTGGCTTGTCGGAACTCTTAGCCCGCCAGCTTTTACCATACAAGCTGGTGGAGTCTGAGGCCTTCAAAAAATGTGTAGCTATTGGGACACCGCAGTGGAAGGTACCCGGACAAAATTTCTTTTCACAAAAGGCAATCCCCAACCTGTACTCTATTGTGCAAAAGGAAGTAATGGCATCCCTGGCACACAGTGTTGGGGAAGGGTCCATCTGACCACTGATACCTGGTCTGCAAAGCACGGTCGGGGGAAGGTATATCACCTACACTACGCATTGGGTAAACCTGCTGACGGCTGACAAGCATGTAATGCGTGGCTCTGCAGAGGAGTTGGTGACACCGCCACGACTTGCAGGCAGGTCTGCTGCCACCTTCTCTACTCCTCCTACTCCATCCTCTTCGATAACCTCCTCGACTGAGTCCTCTTCTGCTGCTGTGTCTTGCTCCACATCAACTGCACCCCCCCAGCTCCCCAGGGGCTATTCCACATCACGGATACGACAGTGTCACGCCGTCTTGGGGTTGACTTGCCTGAAAGCAGAGAGTCACACCAGACCAGCACTCCTGTCCGCCCTGAACACACAGGTAGATCAGTGGCTGACTCCGCACCCACTTGAGATCGGCAAAGTGGTGTGTGACAACGGAAGCAATTTGTTGGCGGCATTGAATTTGGGCAAGTTGACACATGTCCCGTGCATGGCACATGTGATGAATCTGATTGTACAACGCTTTGTGCATAAGTACCCAGACTTACAGGACGTCCTCAAGCAGGCCAGGAAGGTGTGTGACCATTTCAGGCGTTCCTACACGGCCATGGCGCACTTTTCAGATATCCAGGGGCGAAACAACATGCCAGTGAGGCGACTGATTTGCGACAGCCTGACACGTTGGAATTCAACACTCCTAATGTTCGACCGCCTGCTCCAAGAAGAAAAAGCCGTCAACGAGTATTTGTATGACCGGGGTGCTAGGACAGCCTCTGCGCAGCTGGGAATTTTTTTGCCACGTTACTGGACGCTCATGCGCAATGCCTGTAGGCTCATGCGTCCTTTTGAGGAGGTGACAAATTCTAGTCAGTCGCACTGAAGGCAGCATCAGTGACATCATCCCATTTGTTTTCTTCCTGGAACGTGCCCTGCGAAGAGTGCTGGATCAGGCCGTAGATGAGCGAGAGGAAGAGGAAGAGTTGTGGTCACCATCACCACCAGAAACAGCCTTAGCAGCATCACTTGCTGGACCTGCAGAAACGCTGGAAGAGGAGTGTGAGGAAGAGGAGTCAGAGGAGGAATGTGGCTTTGAGGAGGAGGAAGACCAACCACAGCAGGCATCCCAGGGTGCTCGTTGTCACCTATCTGGTACCCATGGTGTTGTACGTAGCTGGGAGGAAGAACAGACCTTCAGTGAGATCAGTGAGGATGAGGAACGGGACATGAGTAGCTCGGCATCCAACCTTGTGAAAATGGGGTCTCTCATGCTGTCGTGCCTGTTGAGGGACCCTCTTATAAAAAGGCTGAAGGAGAACGACCTGTACTGGGTGGCCACGCTACTAGACCCCCGGTATAAGCAGAAAGTGCCTGAAATGTTACCAAATTACCGGAAGTCGGAAAGGATGCAGCAGTTCCAAAATAAATTAAAAATTATGCTTTACACAGCATACAAGGGTGATGTCACAGCACAACAAGAATCTAACAGTGGAAGAGGTGAAAGTAATCCTCCTCCTACCATGACCACGCCGGCAAGGACAGGACGCTTTACAGATGTGTTGTTGATGGAGGACATGCTTTTTCAGTCCTACGCATCGCCACAGCCCTTCGGGGTCCACCCTCAGAGAACGACTCGACCGACAGGTAGCAGACTACCTCGCCTTAACTGCAGATATCGACACTCTGAGGAGCGATGAACCCCTTGACTACTGGGTGTGCAGGCTTGACCTGTGGCCTGAGCTATCCCAATTTGCGATAGAACTTCTGGCCTGCCCCGATTCAAGTGTCCTTTCAGAAAGGACCTTCAGTGCAGCAGGAGGTATTGTCACTGAGAAGAGAAGTCGCCTAGGTCAAAAAAGTCTAGATTACCTCACCTTTATTAAGATGAATGAGGCATGGATCCCGAAGGGACTGACAGTGGGCGATACATTTGACTAAAGGCCTGATGAGATGAGCTTCCTTGGGCTACAAATGGTCCACACGCTGCTGTATTTTATCTCTGCATGCCGGATGACTTGCGTGACTTATCCGTCACCAAATAGGGTTCAAGCCGCAATGTTTTAGTGCACTTTCTGTACGGAAAACATCAATTTTTCTGGCCCCTGCTACAGCAGCGGCTGCAACAATACCTACTTTTTCAGGAATGTGTTCATGCCTCATTTTTCTGGCCTCTGGTGCTGCACTGTGGCTGCAAAAACAAAACCAAAAAAAAAAAAGGCACATACATGTGTCAATTTCCCTTTGTGATCGTTACCTTGTTGTGGTGAAGGGGCTTGAGTATCACAATGAAGCGACCACCTCTATGAGTGTGTTGGCAATGGCAATGTTGGCACACCCCAGATGATAAGGTCGTTGCTTCATTGTGAACAGACCAAAAGCGATCGGCTGGATAATTTTGCATAGAAAAAACATTAGTTTTCTTTGTGATCATATAAGGTGATCATTAAAGCCTACTAGGCCAACAATGGGCCCACACGGCAGAATCATTGTTTTCTGGGTCACTTAATTGTCACTGAACTATCTCAGCACGACCATAGGCTTTGAAAAACTCCCATCGCCTGCAATCTCCAAAACGTTCATTGATGTCAGTGAGGACAAGGAACGGGACATGGCTAGCTTGGTATTCAACCTTGTGTAAATGGGGAGTTTGCGGTTGTGCAAATGGACTGTTTGCAGGTGTTTGCGATGCGTTAAACTGGGAGTTTAGTCTGTCAGAGTTTGGTCTGTCACTGTGAACCCTAACCCTATTACAGACAGGGTTACAGATAGGGTTAGGGTTACAGATAGGGTTAGGGTTACAGACAGGGTTAGGGTTACAGATAGGGTTAGGGTTACAGATAGGGTTAGGATTAGCATTACAGATAGGGTGATGGTTACAGATAGGGTTAGGGTTAGGGTAGGGTTACAGATAGGGTTAGGGTTACATATAGGGTTAGGGTTAGGGTTACAGACTGTAACCCTATCTGTAACCCTAACCTTGTCTGTAAACCTAACCCTATCTGTTACTCTAACCCTATCTGTAACCCTAATACTAACCCTATCTGTTACCCTAACCCTATCTAACCCTATATATTGAGTTATTCACTTTACGGTCAACACTGAGGTCAAGGGGGCACTCTTTACGTCTAGAGGAAAAGAGATTTCACCTCCAAATACGGAAAGGTTTTTTCACAGTAAGAGCTGTGAAAATGTGGAACAGACTCCCTCCAGAGGTGGTTCTGGCCAGCTCAGTAAATTGCTTTAAGAAAGGCCTGGATTCTTTCCTAAATGTACAGAATATAACTGAGTACTAAGATTTGTAGGTAAAGTTGATCCAGGGTAAATCCGATTGCCTCTCGGGGGATCAGGAAGGAATTTTTTCCCCTGCTGTAGCAAATTGGATCATGCTCTGCTGGTTTTTTTTGCCTTCCTCTGGATCAACTGTGGGTATGGAGTTGGGTGTATAGGATTTTACTGTTTTTTATTTTGTTTTTTTATTTTTTGTGGTTGAACTGGATGGACTTGTGTCTTTTTTCAACCTGACTAACTATGTAACTATGTAACTATCTGTAACCCTAACCCTAACCCTTACACTACCTGATCGATATAACATCATACCTGATGTTTTAAAGCACGTTATTCCAAACAATTGATGAATGTTAGGTGATTTATGCCCTTTATGGATTAAAAACGGACTCTGTGACAACTACGTAATTTTCCATGGGAGTTTTGCCATGGATCCCCCTCCGGCATGCCACAGTCCAGGTGTTAGTCCCCTTGAAACAACTTTTCCATCATTATTGTGGCCAGAAAGAGTCCCTGTGGGTTTTAAAATTCGCCTGCCCATTGAAGTCTATGGCGGTTCGCGCATTCGCGAACATATGCGCAAGTTCGCAAAAAGCGAAATTTTAGGTTTGTGACATCACTAGTTACATGGGGGCCAGATCCACAGCCAGCCGCCGTAACTTATCTTTTCCCATTTAAGTTACACTGCCGGAAAATTTCTACCTAAGTGCCCGATCCACAAAGCACTTACCTAGAAATTTTCGGGTGTGTAACTTAAATTCCGCCGGCGCAAGGCGTTCCTATTCAAATGGGGGCGAGTCCCATTTAAATTAGGCGCGCTCCCGCGCCGGACGTACTGCGCATGCTCGTGACGTCATTTTCCCGACGTGCATAGCGCAAAATTACGTTACGCCAAGCTTCGTGAATCGCGCCGGGTCAAAAAAGTTGCGTCGGAAAAAAAAAAGACACGGCGGGAATTTTTTTTTAAAAAATAAATAAATAACAGCGTCGCGGGTAAGAAGGGTCTACTTTTACAAGGTGTAAACAGTTTACACTTTGTAAAAGCAGCCCTAATTTTCCACATACAACTTAATACTTACAGAGAAAAAACGAAGCGTAAAAGCTTCGTAGATCTCCGTAAGTGCTAATTTGCATACCCGACGCGGCATTTCGACTCGAAATGCCCCCAGCGGCGGATGCGGTACTGCATCCTAAGATCCGGCAGTGTAAGTCCCTTACACATGTCGGATCTTCTGCCTATCTTTTGGAAACTGATTCTGTGGATCAGTTCCAAAGATAGAAACAGGGATACGACGGCGTAACAGTAGATACGCCGGCGTATCCCTTTTGAGGATCTGGCCCATAAAGCTTAAAGTACACCTGTCATTATGTAGGCTGTCATTGCTAGCCTCAGTTTTTAATCCCAACTATGGGCATCAAAAAACAAATCTCCTTGCAGTGAGGCCTTCCTGCTCTGCAAGGATTAAATGCATGTTAACTTTAGGAATTGAGGAATAAGCTGTAATGCCTACCTTAAACTTTGATATGGCAGCCTTCTTCCACCCTGTGTGACCGGTCCCTCCGCAGCTTCCTCTAAATTGCTCCAGCCAGCAGAATCATGCAGGACTAATAGTGCCCACCTACATCCTGGAGAAGTGAAGGGCGCTGGCAGCAAGAAATAAGGTAAGCATTACATATTTTTCCTCTACCCCCTAGACTTAACGGATTTATGTAATTCTCATAATTCAGCTTTCAGAATGTTAGTTTGCTGGCTGAGATGCTATTCTAATGCTTATCTGAACCAGAGATTAAACAAATCTTCTTAAAAAGGTTGTACCTGTTTATCTGCAGCCCTCTCTCCTCTACAGCTGCCTACAATACACAGAACAAAGGTTAATTTTTTTCAGCTCTAGAAGGCAAGGGGAAAGGTTATGTCACATACTGTACAGCACAGAGCTGAGTGTAATCTGAGAGAGGGAAAGGACACCTCCCTCTATAAAGTCTCATAGGGAAACATGCACAGATGAGGCCATCAATCACCTTCTGTGTGCTTGTAGGTGGGCGGGGCCATCTTCTGAGATTCTGTGATTTCGGATAACCTGTCAAAAGTGACTCATACAAATAGCAGAGGGAAGAGAGAGGAGACATAAATCACACACATTGCTGTGGATTGAGGCAAGTGCACACTACGGAAGGATATGCTTTGTTCATTTTTCATTTTAAAGATTTACAACCACTTTAAAACAATAGTGTCTGAGATTATCAGCAGGAATAAAGATTAAGTTAAAAGACTGCTGATTGCTATGACTGTTTTCCTGCTACCCTAGTGCAATACCTTTTTTTTTTCTCAAACAAATGTTTTTATTGAGCATATATATAAAAAAAACAGTTTACAGTCTCCAGAGCATACTCACATTGAAAATCACATGGGAGAGTACACATAAAACAAAACTTTGTACTACATTCAAAACTCTGCATCATGGTAAAATTCCCTGGAACAAAATCCCGTCTCCTCCCCCTGCGGGGCTTATAAGGTTGCTCCCAACCCGGCTGAAAAGGGTTCTAAAATAACCTGTCGTATACCAAATCTATTGGGGCAAGTCCAGGAGTGTCAAGCCACTGGGCCCATAACTTCTCATATTTGCCGCTAGTCCCCCGTCTCTGATACACCACCTTCTCCAACCTCAGAGTAACTCCCATTTGTTTAACCCATTCCTGCACTGTCGGTGGTTCAGTGTCTTTCCAGTGTCTCAGTATTAACAAGCGGGCCTGAAACAGAGCTCTACCTATAGCCTGCCTGGGTATATCCTCTGCCAGGAGACCCTCCGTAATCCCCAGGAGACACACCTTGGGCTCCAAAGGAACCTGAGCCTGGAAGGCCCTGTTAATCGTTTCCACCACCCCTGCCCAATACAGATGGAGCTTCGGGCACCGCCACAGGAGGTGAATGAGATCTCCATGGTCTCTACAGCATCTAGTACAGCAGGGGTCTACCCCCAGTCCCATCCTCGCCAGCCTGGCCGGCGTGTAATGAACCCGTAGGAGTATGTACAGCTGTGAAAGTCTCTGTGCCACGTTTAGGGAGCAAGCGGGAACCGCCTGCAAGGCCTCTTCCCACTGCTCATCCTCAAACGCTCCTACATCCTGTTCCCACCTCGCCACCGCCTTGTGAGGGGCACCTGGTAAAAAAAGGTTGAGCAGCATAGCATAGCAGCTGGATATAAAACCCTTGTAGGAGGACACATCCGATAGGTAATTAAAGACCGGTGCCACATTCATGACCCATATGTCATCCTCCTTTTGGGCTTCATATGCATGTTTGAGTTGTAGGTAGTAAAAATACATGGAAGTCGGGAGTTGAAAGTCAGCCCTGAGCTCAGCAAAAGGTCTCAGTCGTCCTGCCCTTACAATGTGTGTCATGAGGGATATGCCATGTTGTTTCCACCTTGAACCATACGGTATTTTCGCTATCTCACGGTAGTGTAAGTTGTCCCATACGGGGCTATATTTAGTGTACCCAGTCACACCCTGCATCATCCTGACCTTGTTCCAGACTTTCTGCATGAGTGCATATGTGGGAAACCGTTTGTTGGATTTCGCGTATCTCAGGGCCTCTAGTCCTTCTATCACTTCCCCCCCGGTCGTGAATCTGAGCAGTGGAACCGATGAGTCCCTCAGATTCAGCTGGAGGTCCTGGTGAGGGCCAACCACCCTCGCAATATGCTGCGCCTGGGAGGCCAAATAGTAAAGCCAGGGATTGAGCAATGCCAATCCGCCGGCCTCTTTTGGACATTGCAGTTGTTCAAGTTTAACCCTGGGGGGTTTTGCTAGCCAGATTAAAGAGCGGAAAATAGAATTAATGATTCTGAACTTTTTGAGAGGGATGACCATCGGGGAATTGTGCAATATATATAGTAATTGTGGCATAAGGATCATCTTTATCAAGTTCACCCTTCCCACCGGTGACAATTTAAGTTTGCTCCACACCTTGACCCTGTCCCTACAGCGATTAAGCAAGGGGGTGAGGTTGAGTCTGACATAGTCTAGCGGGCATGCGGTAACCTGGACACCCAGGTACCGAAAAGATTCGGAGACCGGGATGTCCTGAATAGTATGTATGGGTAGGAGAGGCCGTCGATCAAGCAGCAGCAAAGAGGACTTAGTCCAATTAATGGTCAGGCCCGAATATACGCCAAACCTCCGGACCACCTCCATGGCCTCCGTCAATGACCCGGTCGTGTCCCCAAGAAGCAGCATGGTATCGTCGGCGTATAACATAATTTTCTCGTGTAGGTCCCCAAAATGGAATCCATGAATTAATGGATCCGTCCGTATCATGACCGCGAGAGGCTCAATGGCTAGGGCAAAGAGGAGGGGCGACAACGGGCACCCCTGTCTCGTGCCCCTGTGCAGGTCGAAAGTGCGCGACACTCTACCGCCCTCCCTTATCGCCGCCACCGGGGATGAGTATAGGAGTTGGACCCAAGAAATGAATCCCTCTCCAAACCCAAATTTTCGCATCACCGCCCAAAGATATTCCCATTCGATGCTATCAAACGCCTTGTGTGCGTCGAGAGACAACAAAGCTCTGTCCCCCATATTATCCGCCTGGGATTGCATATTGAGAAAAAGTCTCCTCAAGTTTATAGCCGTCGATTTCTGCGGCATAAACCCTGACTGGTCAGAGTGAATAATAGTGGATATGGCCCCATTCAACCTGACCGCCAGGACCTTGGCGAGAATCTTTACATCATTCTGCAACAGGGAAATTGGTCTGTAGGATCCTGGGTCAAGCGGGTCCTTGTTGGGTTTTAGGATCAGGACAATGTTTGCTCTGGTCATGGACGTGGGGAGAGTGCCCACCTCCCTTGCGGCATTGAACACCTTCAAGAGATGTGGAAGCATCAGTTCCCCGTACTGTTTGTATATCTCCACAGGGAGACCATCGTCTCCAGGGGCCTTCGAATTTGGGAACAGGCTGGTCGCCATCTGTAATTCCCCCAGGGTCAGGGGTGCCTCCAACATCTCCCTATTGGAGACAGATAGTTGTGGCAATTGGACTGGGTCTAAATATTCCCTCAGCGAATCCAAGGAATACGTGCTCCTGGATCCATAAAGGGACGAGTAGAACCCGACCAGTTCAGCAAGAACCTGGTCAGGGGAGTTCACCACCCCCCCCCAGAGGCACGTAGCGCACCTATGGAGGGAGACAACTGCTGGGCGTGAGCAATGGTGGCCAACATGCGACCAGTGTGTTCACCCTCCTCATAAAAAGCCGCCTTTTGAAAAAATCGTTTCCTCTCTGCCCCCGAAGTCGTGACCCGGTACAGAGCGTCCTGCGCCGAGAGCCACGCCTCCCTATTTGAGTCCGAAGGATCTGCAATGAATGTGGCCTCTAAGTTCTCCGCCATCCGTTCTATCCCCTCCCTGTGTGCATTCGTCCTCCCCTTAATAGCCTGGATCTCCTTAATAAACAAGCCCCTCAGGACAGCCTTGAAGGCCTCCCAAGTGACCGCTATATTGTCCGTGTCAGTATGCAGACGCCAGTACTCCTCAATGCTGGCCTCAATGTGGTCGTGTGATGGGAAAAGGCTCAGCCAGAAGGCGTTCATCTTCCACGGGGCCTTGGCCACCGCAGAAGGGGGACGCACCTCCAAGGACACTATCAGCGGGGAATGATCAGAAACACTTCGTACCCCATAAGTCATCTCTGAGATGTATTTTTCTGCAGCATGTGAGCACAGGCACAAATCAATCCTAGACAGGGACGAATAACTTTTAGAAAAACATGAGAATTGTTTGTCCCCCGGGTGTCTAGCCCTCCAAGGGTCTCTCCAGCCCACCTCCTCCGCCAGCTTTCTAAGAGCCGTCCGTCTCGTCCCACTCCCATCCCCTCCCGGCGGATGCTTATCCACCAGGGGGTCCATGTAGCAGTTGAAGTCCCCGAAGGCAAACAATGGCACCTCCGGGAACCCCACCTGGAACTGAACCAGAGCCCTCAGTACCTGGTTATTGTAAGGGGGAGGCACATATACAAAAGCAAGAATACATTTAAAGGCAAACAGCTTGCATAAAAGAAAAACATATCGCCCATCATCATCTATATCAGCATGCAATTCCTCATAATCCAGTGAGCTATGTACCAGTACACTCACACCCCTAGAATACGAGGTGTGAGTGGAGTGATACGCCTTGCCCACCCACCGATATCCCATACAGGAAACAGAGTCAGGGGTCAAATGAGTCTCCTGAAGGGCACAAATGGCAGGGAGCTGTTTTCTCATCAGGGACGAGACCATAGTCCTCTTCAACGGGTCTTGCAGACCTCTAACATTCCACGATAATACAGTTACCGTCGCCATCAGGGGGGTTGTTGCATGTCACCAGACTGGGAAAAGACTCCTCGACTCCCTCCACCCGCCACCCCCTTAGTAGAAAAAGCCGTGGCGGACCTCAGGACTCGTAATAGATGCAGGTTGGTCAACCAAGTGTAGAGGGAAGAGCACGATCTCCCATGAGAAAAAATATAAAAAAGCAGAAACAAGTCAAAAAAAGCTCTGGAGAAAATTGAACCAATGTGATGGACATAAATACACAGCCGTGTATCAGGGCATTTCGCCAGTTTCTTCCGTCGCAGGCCAACCGCCCGTGAGGGGTGTGTGCCCATCTGCCCACAGGACCTTTGTAAACTCAAACTGCGGGGTGCCAACTGGCAACCCCAAAAACCTTGGGACAACAGGTCCCTGCATTCTGCCAGGTAAGTAGCACCAGTGGCTACGGCCACTGCTCCCCTCATTGCTGGGTGCAACAATAACAGCATTTCCGAACTCGCATTTCAGAGCAACAAAGAAAAAGGATATTGAGTGTTTCCGGCAGGGCCCTCATCCGAGGGACAACATAGGCAGTGCATGAGCTAATGGGCCATAGAGTCAGTCATCTTCCGCAGGAGGCCTCCTCACCTGGCGTAGTGCCCCCTCATTAGCGTCCAGCCAGTCTGAAGCGTCAGCAGGGTGTTCAAAAAAGTGGGCCTGACCATTCAAAATTACTCGAAGTCTTGCAGGGTATAGCATGGCATACGGGGCCTGCACCTTCTGCAGGCGTTTCTTAATTTCTGTAAACCGGGCACGGCTCTTCTGTACTGCAGCAGAGAAATCTGGATAGAATGAGACCCGGGTACCATTGAACTGGACATTTCTCTTTTCCCTGGCCAGCCGCAGTATTATTTCTCTGTCCCTGTAATTCAGGAGTCGGGCCAGGATCGGGCGGGGGGGATTGCCCGGCGGGAGAGGCCTAGTTGGCACTCTGTGGGCCCTCTCGACCGCGTATAAGTGTGTAAAAGCGTCCTTACCGAACACCTCAGTCATCCACTGCTCCACAAACTGTGTGGGGTCACGGCCCTCCACCTTTTCTGGCAATCCAACAATGCGGACATTATTGCGTCTAAGGCGGTTCTCAAAATCCTCTGCACGCATATCAACCGCTCTGGCAAGCCTTGAGGTGCTCTGGGTTTCTCTAATCAGGGGGGGCAACTTATCTTCCAGGTCACTAATCCTCCCCTCTGCTGCCGTGGTCCTCTCCCTCATTTTCTGTATGTCATGTCTGATCAGGCCCACCTCCTCCTCCAAACTTCCAAATCTGATACGTAGGCCATTGACAGAAGCTGTACATTTATTCACAGCCTTTAGTATAACAGCAAGCGTGGGCTGATCTCCCTCCTCTGTTTCAGGCTCCTCAGTATCCCACTGCAGGCTGGAGCTGCTCTCAGCATGTTCCAAGATGGCCCCTGCTCCCTGGACATTCTCCCCCTCCTCCATCTCAGTGTCACTGTGGGGGGCACAATCGTCTATGGGCTGCGCGTTCACTCCCGGGGGTTTCCCTGCCATTTTCTGGGCATAGTACCTCATATCTTTGGGGGGGGGTCCCCGGAGCTCTCCTTGGCCCTTTTCAGGGGTTTACTCACTGTCTCCTTTGCTCTGTCCCCTCCGCGCGCCTTCTGTGCTGATGGCGGGGCGGCGCCATCTTGGATTTCCATCCTCGGGCCTTCTTGTCTCTGTCCCCGGGTCATCATGCCCTCCAGGAGTGAACCGATCAGCGCAGGGTGATGGGAGAACGTTCCCCTGCCCTCCTGGGCGAAAAAATCCGGGTGTAATAGGTGCCGGAAACCGGATAATAGCAGGATCAGTGCGGAGCTCTGTGAACCTGCGTCTGTTCACATGCCGTGCTGGCCACGCCCCCCAAGAGAACCCCACCCTAGTGCAATACCTACTTGCAGTCCTCCTCATCCCTGCTCTACCAGCACAAACACAATTGTTTGCAAAGCCTAATTTATTATAACTATTTGTTACAGTTATTCTAGGCCAGTGATGGTGAACCTTAGCACCCCAGATGTTTTGGAACTACATTTCCCATGATGCTCATGCACTCTGCTGTGTAGTTCAGCAACATGGGAAATGTAGTTCCAAAACACCCGGGGTGCCAAGGTTCACCATCACTGTTCTTGGCTGACCAGCATGAAGGCGCTCAGCCCCTTGTACACCAGTGGACAGATCGGGTCCGCCTGTCTGTTTTTCAGGCAGACCCAATTGGACCACCTATTGTTCTCTATGGGGTGGCAAATCTCAGCGGACATGAGTACGTCGACACCTGCCGGCATCTGATCCAATAAAATCTGCTAAAAGCAGATGAATGGGAAAAGGTTCGCCATCTATCAACACGATATCACAAAGAAATTTTCAAAGCCAAAAAACTTCACTTTTCCATGGTGATTAACAGCGCAATGAATCGCCCACGCGAACTCTTCAGGATGGTCACCCAGACCATGAATCCGGGATGTCTTGAAGTCCCCACTTCAGACACCCAAGAGTTCTGCAATGAACTATCGGATTTCTTCATCAACAAAATTGAAAAAATTTGGGTAAGTATTCGGCAAAACAATACTCCACTCAGCCCCCTCTTCAATCAACTACAAAACACCGACAGAAAGCCTCTACAATCAACTAAGTTCACTCTGGAACCCGTCTCCATCGATACCACCAAAAATATCATTGGTGCGTTGCACAACAGCACAGCACCCAATGACATCATTCCCACCAAGCTACTGAAGGAATGTGCCGACATCCTGGCGCCTCCAATCACACAGCTTATTAATCAGTCATTTAAAGAAGGCATAGTGCCTTCCCTGCTGAAAGAGGGCACAATCCTGCCGATCTTGAAAAAAACTAATTTGGATCCTATGGACCCAACTCACCGCCGTCCCATAACAGGTCTAAATGCTCTGTCCAAGATAATGGAGAAAGTGGTGGTAAAACAGCTGCAACAGGATCTGGATACCCACAACCTACTGGATCCATTTCAATCCGGGTTCCGTCCCGGACACGGGACAGAAACGGCCTTACTGAAAATATGGGACGATGCGCTCGAGGCCGCAGACGAAGGAGAATCGTGTCTCCTGGTTCTGCTGGACCTAAGCGCAGCCTTCGACACAGTAGACCATAAATTGCTACTGAGACGACTAGCAGAAGTCGCCGGAGTCACAGAAGATGCTTTACCATGGTTCTCCTCCTTTCTCGGAAACCGATCACAAACAGTGAAACTGGGATCTTTCACGTCAGAAAAATGCACGGTGCCATGTGGGGTCCCCCAAGGATCCCCCCTATCACCGGTGCTGTTTAATATCTATCTTCGTCCTCTCTTTGATATTATCAGTAGCCAAGAACTACTCTATCACTCTTATGCAGACGACATGCAGCTGTATTTTCGCATCTGCCACAAAAAGGATCATCATCTCAGATTAGAGAAATGTCTCTCTTCAATAGAAAACTGGATGACTAAGAGTTATCTTAAACTCAATAGCGCGAAAACAGAACTCTTTATGTTTGATGCCAGTCGGAAGAGTCAACTGGCAACAAACTGGACACCATCGCCCATTCTGGGACAAATCATCTCCCCTAGCTCCAAAGTCAAAAGTCTAGGAGTCACGTTTGACACCTTCATGACAATGGACGCACAAATAGGGTCAGTAGTCAGCGGGGCGCACCATTTGATGCGCCTACTACGCAGACTTATTCCATTTATCCCCAAAGAAGACGTAGCAGTCGTGGTGGGAACAATCGTGAATTCCAGACTGGACTATGCAAATGCCCTTTACCTCGGGCTCCCCAAGTACCAAATCGCTCGTCTACAAGTCGTACAGAATACGGCCGCTAGACTGGTGACTGGGAAAAAATCTTGGGAATCAATCTCACCTTCACTGAGATCCCTTCACTGGTTGCCAGTGAAAGACAGAATTGCATTCAAAGCACTCTGCCTGACACATAAGTGCATCCATGGGAAGGCTCCAAGATATCTATGCGACAAGATCAAACCGCACAATTGCAACCGCATTCTGCGATCCACCGAGCAAAATCTGGTCAAGGTTCCAAAAACCAAATACAAGTCCAAAGGAGAAAGAAGGTTTGCTTTCCAGGGCCCCAGGCTTTGGAATGCTTTACCAACCAGCATTCGGTTGGAGCAAAACCACCTGTCTTTCAGAAGGCAGATCAAAACCCTGCTTTTCTGATGGCATGAGACACAAACAACCAGCGCCCAGAGGCGATTCGGTTCGCATGTGCCGCGCTATATAAGTTTTTCATTCATTCATTCATCTGTCCGGCAGATCAGATCGGATTCCAATTGGATGGAAACGGACATGCAGTATATGCAGTCCTCCCCATAGAGGAGAGTAGGCTGTGTCCATGTCCGCTCTGCATAGCGGAGCGAACATGGGCCTGTCACCCGCCTGCTTAGCGGGGATCAGCGGACAGATCCCCCACTGGGCAGGGGATCCGCTTTGATGGCTCCCCCCGTTTGAAAGAGGCATTCTCCTTGTACATCCCACTGCCCTCTGAGTCTCTTGATGTAAGGCATTCTGTTGTAACAAATTACGGGTGACGTTATTGAACTTGTACATAAACCTAAGGTAGGGTGACCAGACATCACCAGTTTCAGGGGACAGTCCCCTGATTGAGGACACTGTCCCCGGACCAAGTCTGTCCCTGGTTTTGTCCCCAGATTGGATTTAATAGGGGGCAGGGGCAATTTCAAAGACAATCAGTGCAGAATTAAATTTAAAAAAATAGAATTACACACCCCCGCTCCGCCGTGCCTACTAGCATAGGGGGGTTGTGTTTTTCCCATTATCTGTGCCCCTTTCTGATGATCATGTGCTGGTCGGAGTGGAGAGAATATTTCTTCAGTTTCGGGCGCATGCCCATTCCTCTTCGCTCGCATGTTCTTCTGCCTTGGCTCAAATCCTAACCAGCCACCTGCCTATCTCCTTGCCTTCTCTGGCGGAGTAATCTTCCTCCGCTTCCCATCCAGTAGTAGCTGGGGCCCGAAGAGTAATGCCGCGTACACACCATCACTTTATGTGATGAAAAAAAATGACGTTTTTAAAAACGTCACTTTAATTGACTGTGTGTGGGGGAAAACGTCGTTTTATGTCTTGTAAAAAACGACCAAAAAAAATGTAAGCATGCTTCAATTTTATGTGTCGTTTTTCAAAAGTGCACTTTTTACTTCACAGAAATTGA
The DNA here is from genome assembly GCF_905171775.1 of Rana temporaria. NCBI lineage: Eukaryota > Metazoa > Chordata > Amphibia > Anura > Ranidae > Rana > Rana temporaria. Next base: position 163,233,219 of record NC_053489.1, on the reverse strand, counting down.
CCGTGTGTAGCAAAAAACGTCATTTTCTAAGACGTTTTTTCATCCACGCATGCCCAGAAGCTACTTCAATGGTAAAACGTGGTGGAACGTAACCTCACTTTGCAAGATCATTGTGAGAAAAACGATGGTGTGTAGGCAACTTCGTCTTTGAAAATTGAAGTTTCAAAAACGTCATTTTTTACTTCACAGAAAGTGTCGTTTTTTTTCATCACATAAAGTGATGGTGTGTATGCGGCATAAGACTTATGTCTTATGTCTCCGGATTTCATTTTAAAAATCTGGTCACCTTAACCTAAGGGGGATTTTGGATTTGATGTTTTGAACAAAGAGTTGTTTTTGTTTGGGATCTCAGTCTGTTTACTTAGCTTTTTTCCCTTGCCAATGACATTATAAATTGCATCATCTGACTTTCTTGAAATTAAATAATTTATTTGTGCATAGAGGTTGTGGGTTGTATTTTGCTGTTACATTTTATATTTAGCCACCAGATAGATATCATGATTTTATTTAACAGATATTTACTTATAGAGGCCCAAGTGATCAGCTAATACTAGGTTACCTGCGAGCAAAGACCAAAATGATACCTTGGGCCAGATCCACGAAGAAGTTACGACGGCGTATCTATTGATACGCTGCGTAACTTCTAGGTTGCTCCGGCGTATCTTTGTTTTGTATCCACAAAACAAGATACGCCTGAAGCTGGGCTAGATCTGACTGGCGTACGTCTTAGTACGCCGTCAGATCTAAGGTGTATATTTACGCTGGCCGCTAGGTGGCGCTTCCGTCGATTTCCGCGTTGAGTGTGCAAATTAGCTAGATTGTGTTCTGGGAGCCGAGTGTTTCCCAGAACACACCGGGGGGGGGGGGCTGACGCGGAGGGGCCGGTCTCCTGCGGGAGTCTATACCAGGAAGTGGTGCAAATACCTGTTTTATACAGGTATCTGCACCCCCTCCCCCTGAAAGGTGTCAAATGTGACACCGGAGGGGGGGAGGGTTCCGATAAGCGGAGGTTCACTTTTCGGTGAACCTCCGCTTTAAGGGATGTTTTACATAGCTTCTCTACAGTTATAAAAGTTGGGAAAACTAAAAGCCTGACTCCGGACTTTATTTATTCATTTTGGAAACAAAGGGGAATAGTTTGAACAGCTGATAACCTTTTAATGCTGTCTCTATCCACTTGTGGGAGAGTTTTTCTCCCTAAGGCTCCTTTCACACTGCTCCCGCCAGCTCAGCGGGAGAACAGTCCGCAGATCTCCGCTGAGCCGACGGATGATAAGCTCCTCTCTGCTCACTGAGCGGGGAGGGGCTTGTCGGGCACCGCTGTCCTCCTATGGAGCGATCTGATGAAAACGGACAGCATGTCCGTTTTCATCAGATCTTACCCGATCCGATCCGCCATGGACGGATAGGGACGTGTCCCCATACGTCTGTTTTTAGCGGATCGGATCCGGTCGGATGTCAGCGGACATGTCTCCGCTGACATCCGACGCTCCATAGGGATGCATGGATCGGCCGTTCAGGTCTGCCGTCAAAACTGACAGGCGGACCTGAACGGTCCGTGTGAAAGGGGCCTAAGACTAAACAGGTTGTGATGGAAATCCTTCAAGGACACAGGCAGCAATATAGACACTCTGGGGGTTATTTACTAAAGGCAAATCCACTTTGCACTACAAGTGCACTTGAAATTACACTGAAAGTGCACTTGGAATTGCAGTCGCTGTAGATTCAAGGGGAGCATGTAAGGAAAATAAAAAACAGCATTTTAGCTTGCACATGATTGGATGATAAAATCAGCAGAGCAGCACTTTGCACTTGTAGTGCAAAGTGGATTTGCCATTCATAAATAATGCCACTGTCCAAAGTGAGGATTAGAGTTAACTATCTCTGTGAGGATTGTATTGCTACCGATGTTCCCAGTTGGGAGATTTACCCTCACTTCCTGACCAGTTAAGGGTCAGACCATATAGGCAGCATTTAAATCTTCATAGTGGTTTTACCCTTCCCATTTAAAAAAAATAAGTTGGGCTTTAGTTATTTAAAGCATTATTAAATCCAAAGCAAAAGTTTATTATATTGCAGCTTACCAATTCTTAGATGTGATGGCTGCATTTGTTTTGTTTTTTAGGCTCTCTTTCTTGTATTTTCACCTGGTGATCCAGCCAGTAACTCTGTTTTTCAAAAAGAACAAGCTCTCCAGTAGAATGAATCAGTTACAGGGATGAGGTAAACCATGTTTCGCTGACAGGGATGCTTGCAATGATCAAATTGTATTTATTTATGTAAGCCCTGTATCACAAAAGGGAAAACAAAATGGTTTGCTGTAGCTTCTTATAAAGCGTCAGTTGGAGTTTAGCTTCAATTTGTTAGTTTATCTGAATCTGCTAGTGCATCTAAGGCCCCGTACACACGACCAGTTTCCTCGGCAGAATTCAGCTTCCGACCGAGTTTCTCGCTGAATTCTGCCGAGAAACCCGGCCGTGTGTACACTTTCGGCCGAGGAAGCCGACGAGGAGCTCGGCGAGGAAATAGAGAACATGTTCTCTATTTCCTCGTTGTTCTATGGGAGCTCTCGTCCCGCCGAGCTCCTCGGCGGCTTCAGTGCTGAACTGGCCGAGGAACTCGATGTGTTTGGCACGTCGAGTTCCTCGGCCGTGTGTACGAGGCTTAACACTATCCTCCCACCAGGCTGACAATGCTGCTGTTCAAAATTACCAATGTGCTCCTTCATCCAGAGTGTAGGCATTCTATTACAGCAGAGGTGTGTTACTGGTCAGATCACTAAGTGAAAACAGAGAGGGGGGGGAAAAAAGCCTAAAAAAGAAAACAAATGCAGCCACCACATTTTATGATTGGTAAGCTACAATGTATTAGTTTTTTTGGTTTTGGGTTTAATACCGCTTTAAAGTTTAGTGTTTCTCAACAAATGCTTGCTTTAAAACAATATCCTGCTTAACAATTGAACTATTATTCTTGTTTAACTTCTGCACTAATGAAGACACACTAATAAAATAGGATAAGTACATAAACGCATTTATGTCAGTGAATAAGGAAATCTTATTTGTAAATGTTTACACAGTAATCCAACAGGTGCATACTTTAGTAAGTATCAATCACCATTGAAGCATAAAGGCAACTTACAGTTGGGCATTGAAATTTTAATTCAGAACTCGGTAAAAAAATGTAAAACGCTGCTCCAAGTTAAAAAAAAAATCCTAAGGCCTCATGCACACTGGACGTTTTTTGACGTTTTTACAGCAGCTGTTTTTGGCAGTAGACATTTTTTTCTACAGTCAATAAACCCTCCATCATGTTATCCTTTGTGTCCATGCACACATAGGCTGTTATCAGCAGTTTTGGGCAGTGGCATTTTTGAGCAGTAAAAAAACGCCAAAACTAGTGGGTTCTGAGAGACATTTTTCAGCTGTAAAAACGCTCTAAATTTAGAGTAACAAAAATATATACAAATGTACACACATTCACCGCGCTATCAATTAGCAAAATATTAATGGCAGCCAACACCACAAAATTAGATCAATTTTGCAAACAAGTAAAACAAAGAAAATAAGTGCAGCGCTAAAAATATATGAGTGAAAAGATGAGAAAGACTTCAGGGATGAGTCTTATGAAGTGGTGCGAACACCAAAAGTGCCCAAAATAGTCCACAAATGTAGTAAAAAATTGTTGTAGAATGTCTATGGAGAAAATCAAAACATTCCAACCAGAAGTGACTTAGTGCTGAAGATATGATAGTAGATCCACCACCAGTTGATATGATAGGAGGCTTACCAGAGGGATTGGACCCAAGTAAGTATATACTTATCAGGTCATTCAGGCTTAAAGGGTAACGATATCCAAACTCCAAAACGACAGGATGATGGAATCACTAAGTGCTCAGATATAATTCAGTATGGGACCAATCGATGGAAAACTAGACAGATGATATCAATAGACAATTTCACTGGTAAGTGTTCCAATTTTCTCAGAGTATGCAGAGCAATAAAGAGAAACGAGGGTGCACATAGCATAGATCCATATAAAAAGTTTTACTTAAAAGTAAAAAGTTAAAAATGTACACTCACATTTCAGAAGAACATGACAAGCGTATAAAATAATCAAGCAGTAGGGTCAATCTGTCGTCCCGACGCGTTTCGTTCTCATAAACGTCATCTGAGAACGAAACGCGTCGGGACGACAGATTGACCCTACTGCTTGATTATTTTATACGCTTGTCATGTTCTTCTGAAATGTGAGTGTACAGTTTTAACTTTTTATATGGATTTACGCTATGTGCACCCTCGTTTCTCTTTTTTGCTCCGCATACTCTGAGACAATTGGAACACTTACCAGTGAAATTGCCTATTGATATCATCTGTCTAGTTTTCCATTGATTGGTCCCATACTGAATTATATCTGAGCACTTAGTGATTCCATCATCCTGTCGTTTTGGAGTTTGGATATCGTTTTGAAAAATGGATCTACTATCATATGTTCAGCACTAAGTCACTTCTGGTTGGAATGTTTTGATTTTCTCCATAGACATTCTACAACAATTTTTCACTACATTTGTGGACTATTTTGGGCACTTTTGGTGTTCGCACCACGTCATAAGACTCATCCTTGAAGTCTTTCTCATCTTTTCACTCATATATTTTTAGCACTGCACTTATTTTCTTTGTCTAACACTGATAAACGTTGATAAACTCTCAAAAATGCTGCTCAGCGTTTTTGGACATTTTCGATACACTGAAAACAAAAATGATAAAAAAAAGCTAAAAACCACCAATGCGGAAAAACATTAAAAAACGCTAATAAACGCTAAAAAACGCTATTGCAAAAACGTTGAAAAACTCACTGCAAAGCTACTGACGTTTTAATAACGTTATTTTAACGTCCAGTGTGCATGACCTTCAGTCTAGCACTGTCCCCTGCAGCAATGCGCAAATTTGTATCTTTTATCATACATGTGTTTTGTATAATCAAGGTATCCTATAATAGTTTAAACCCCCCCTTTTGGGGTATAGAGGTTATTCTTTGCGCTATATATCTTAGGGACACCCTAGCACCATACTCTAATAACTCTACTATGGCTTAGATCAGGAGTGCCCAACCAGTGGCCCGCGGAGTTCTCTGACGTGGCCCGCGACCTCCTGCTCTGGGATAGAATAGGATACTGTTATTAACCACTTAAGACCCGGACCATTATGCAGGTTAAGGACCTTGCCCCTTTTTGCGATTCGGCACTACGTCGCTCTAACTGAAAATTGCGCGGTCGTGCGACGTGGCTCCCAAACAAAATTGTCCTTATTTTCCCACAAATAGAGCTTTCTTCTGGTGGTATTTGATCACCTCTGCGGTTTTTATTTTTTGCACTATAAACAAAAATAGAGTGATCATTTTGAAAAAAAATCAATATTTTTTACTTTTTGCTATAATAAATATCCCCAAAAAATATATAAAAAAACATTTTTTTCCTAAGTTTAGGCCGATACGTATTCTTCTACCTATTTTTGTCAAAAAAAAATCGCAATAAGCGTTTATCGATTGGTTTGCGCAAAATTTATAGTGTTTACAAATTAGGGGATAGTTTTATTGCATTTTTATTAATAATTTTTTTTTTACTACTAATGGCGGCGATCAGCGATTTTTTTCGTGACTGAGACATTATGGTGGACACATCGGACAATTTTGACACATTTTTAGGACAATTGTCATTTTCACAGCGAAAAGTGTTATAAAAATGCACTGCTTACTGTGAAAATGACAATTGCAGTTTAGGAGTTAACCACTAGGGGGCACTGTAGGGGTTAAGTGTGACCTCATATGTGTTTCTAACTGTACGGGGCGGGGCTGAACAAGTGACGTCAGTGATCGTCTTTCCCTATATCAGGGAACCGACGATCACTGACATTGCCACAATGAAGAACGTGGACGGTGTGTTTACACACACCTCTCCCCGTTCTTCAGCTCCGGTGACCAATTATGGGACACCGGCGGCGATCGGGTCCGCGGGTCCCGCGGTCGCGGTCACAGAGCTTCGGACCGGGTCGTGAGCGTGCAGCCGTGTCATTCTGCCGACGTATATCGGCGTGAAGGGGTACTTAAGTGGTTAAAGGTCAGTTTATTACTAAAATCACAGTGTATATAAGGGCATATCTTTTCTGCAGTGGTTACTGGGCTGCTTTCAAACTAATCCACAGATGCAGAGTAGCACACCTGCGGGTTACCTGCACTGAGCCATAGACTTCTGTTATTACCTGCGAGTTTGGTGAGCTTTCTGAAAGTGCACCAAACCTGCAGAATATAATAGAAGTCTATTGCAAAGTGTTGAAAAGCCAAAGGTACACTGCGTTGCACCCACGGTGTGGGTAAACCTCAGCGCATCAGTGTGAAAGCAGCTTTGGGCCCCTTTTTACACGGTCAGTCCGACCCTATTGGACCCTCCAATCACCTCTAAAGAGTGGCAGATGTAAACCGGCTTGTGTCTAACCTCCAATCCGATCAGGCTGTGTCTGTGTCCGCTCTGCACAGTGTGAAAAGCCCAGAGGGCTTTCACACTGGAGCTGTGCGCTAACAGGATGGTAAAAAAAAGTCCTGCTAGCAGCATCTTTGGCGCGGTGTGTATACCGCTCCTCCACAGCTCCTGTCCATTGAAATGAATAGGCACCGCGGCTATACCGCGGGCAAAGCGCTGCTGCAGCTGTGCTTTGTGGCCAGTTTTAACCCTTTCTCAGCCACTAGCGAGGGTTAAAAGCACCCCGTTAGCGGCCGAATAACGCTGCAAAATTTACGGTAAAGCGCCGCTAAAAATAGCGCCAATTTACCGCCAACGCACCCACCGCCCAGTGTAAAAGGGGCCTAAGGGAACCTGCAAACTATAGAGGAGAAGGAGGATGAGGACAGAGAAGGATGCGAAGGGCAGCATGGGTACATGAAGGGAGTGAGAATTGCTTTGCAGGTTTTTTTTTAAAGAAAAGGGGGGGGGGGGTGAGCAATTTAAGGAAAAAATAAATAGAAGTTGGAGATGATCAAGGGAATTCAATAAAGCAGTAATGTCACTTTTTCTGGCCATATGTCCATTTTAATATGACCTGCACTTAACTCATGAAAGCCTTTGCGCAAGTTTCAGTACAGTTACCAACATTTGTGCGAGATTCAGGTAGTTCTTACTACCGTCTCTTTTCGAATCTCTCATTTTGGAAGTGACAGATTATAAAAGAATTACTGCTAGATAAGCAAATTGGGGGTTATTAAGACAAACTCAAAGTTAGTTTACAGGGGGAGGGGAGTGTTGTGTATTGATTACATTATTAATACTGTATATGTAAATGTATTTTATATTTACTTCATTGGTTGCCAAGACGAAGGCGGCCCGCATTCTAGCAACCAATGATGCCGCCACACTGAACTGAGTGGGTGGAGCCTAATGGGAAACTTTGAGAGACTAGTTCTTCATCAGATCCACTTTGTCTGTGATTGACAGCGAATGGCAGTGGGCAGATTCCATAGCACCTACTGAGTCCAATGGCCGCTTTGGAATTCGGTGGACCCGTTGGGGAACTAGTCTCTCAGAGTTCCCCATTAAGGCTTTGCCTACTCGACAACTCAAATTCACAGCTGCTGTGGCTATTGTGTGGGTGAAGCCTGATAGAGATCTCTGAATCTGGTTATCCATCAGGTCTGCCTTGCCTGTGATTGACAGTGTGTGGCAGCGGGAGGATAGGGAAACCACTTTTGGACTGAATAACAGGTACAAATACGCCCATTACATGTGCTGTCAATCAAAAATAAAGAGAACTAGTCTCTTAGTTCCCCATCAGGCTCTGACCACCTCTAGAACAAAACTACTCAGTCATAAGCCTTTCAGTGTGATGGGCATAGTGGTCGGGGAAGGAGTGCACCTGGGAGGGAAAGTCCATTATGGACAATCCAACCTCAATGTGGGCACAGACAGATTCATGCACCCGTCCCTCCCCAGTATATCTTTTTTTGGGTGAGCTGACCACTTAATCACAGATGGTCTGTGTGATGTGCAGAACCAGAGGATCATGATGTAACTACATTACCTTATCAATGATTCATTCTCAACAGGACACCAAGAATATATCTCACAGGTGGAATGAGTACTGTTCAGTGATATACATCGTCCTGTTTTCAGACCTGCAGACAAGATTTCCCTAGGTTTAAAAAGAATCTTGAAAGCCAGCTGCCAACATTTTTCAGCGTCATAATTTCTTGTACAGTGGCCATGTTTAGTGTAACAGATGCTAATTATCTTTTCTACGATTTAAGCAAAATTTGTATGATAAAATATGGAATGCTCAAAAGTAAAAAAAAAATCGTAAGCCACCCAACTGTAGAACATGAGAGTTGAAAGGAGATCCAAGTTGATCATAGGTCCACAAGTGCTTCTAAAGTCTTCAGGTATGCAACAGGGTATCATAGAGGGCAATCAGGGCCCTATAATAGCAAGTGAAGCATACATTGCTAGTGATAGTAAGGTGATTAGTGGATTTCCAATTGTGTAAAAATATATGCTTGCAAAAATGCTAGTTCTACAGCACAAAGTTTCATTTCAAATTATGTTGGAAAATCTCTACACAACTGTTTCCTTTGCGATAGAGAACTAAGAATAAATCCCTATCTGTGCAATGATTTTCCATCCAAAAAGAGGATGTTTTGTGCATTTATGAACACATTGCTAAAAGCAAACCTGAACTTGAAAATCTTTCTTAAGTCTTTACACTAAACTCACTGTGCCAACCTATGAAGGGCACTGGTGCCTCTTTAAAACTTTGTGAAAAGTTGAAAAAAATAACATACTGCATATTATAATTACATGTATTAACCGCATACATTTATCAGGAAAATTTGCAATAATGGTCCTTCAACAAGCTTCTTGCCTGGTTAGAATGGCATTACAAAAGGGGAGAAAATAAGTCTAGCGCCCCCCTCCCCCTTTTTAGTTAGTGGGGCGTTACGCTAAAGTTAGTGGGGAATGGGAGATTTCACTTGCTCCCATTCACTAATTGTTAGTTTGTGCTGGTGCCAGTTCAGAACTGCCTCTTGGGTCAGTCTGTGTGTCCAGGGGAGCACTTCCACCCCTGGGCGACAGTTGGCGCTATAGGGGTTCTGACGGAACCATCCTTCCCCAGCAGCCAATCAGAGGAGTTCCCCTCTTTGGGCATGCTGGCGGGGGGTATATCTGGAGCACCGGACATTTTTTCGAGTAGTCTGCGGGGCCCGAGGTCCAGGTGCGGCATCCACCTTTAGGGTGCGCGCATCCGCGGGCCCCATCCTCATGGCAGGTCGGGTGGAGGCTGTGCACCTCGCGGAGCCTTCCGTTGATGAAGAAAGGGACCCCAGCGGCTTGCTGGGTTCCAGATCCTAAGCTGGAGGCTGAACGGTGGGGGATTGGCTCGGGAGAACCTAAGTGCAGAGGTTGTCTGTGAGGCCTGGACGAACCACCGGGGATCTGATCACCGCGCTACGTGACAGGTATTTTCCTTTTGCTGTCAGTGGGTGATCCTGTAGAACAAAACTTACTGGGAGGATTCGCTATCCTTACACTTCAATTATACCAAGAAAATGTACTGCCTGTGGCAGAGGCATTGTTTCCTCCCAGTGATCTGATTATTGCAAGCGACCCTTTGGCTGCCAGGTCCAAGTTAATTGCCTGTCCAAGGGGCACTTACCCACCCTGGCGAGGGTGGCGACGTTTGAATTATCTGAGCCGAGAGCAGGCTTGCTCTCTATGTTTTTGATATCCAAGGCCTGACGCTACAAGTCCTTCCTACTCATCAACCTTTTTCCTATACTGTGTGTCATGCAGGGGCGGACTGACCATTGAGTCACTCGGGCACTGCCCGAGGGCCCCATGCCACTAGGGGGCCCCATCAGGGTTGCCAGGCTCAGTAAAACCAGGGACAGTATGTAATGTAAAAATCTGTGTTTTTTTTAGATCTGTCCCTGATATGTCTGAAACTGACATGCTTTTAATGTGAATATCCCAAGATTTTAGCTGCCCTGCCTCTGCACTGCCTCCTGGCGTGGTGGCCATCTGTAAGCCAGAGGGGCCCCATAATCTTCTATTGCCCGGGGGCCCCATAAGTTGTCAGTCCGCCCCTGGTGTCATGTTGATGTTGGCCTTGTTGGCCCTGGAATAAAGCATTAAAAACTCATGCTACCTGCTGGACACTTGTTCTTTTATCCACACTCACAAGCATCATCATTAGACAGAAGAATTTCGTAACTTAATACGCCGATCCCAAATTAACCAGCGGCCCTTCGGGGGTAGCGCTACATAAGGATGACAACAGTTGCTTTAGGTAAGTGGAGTGTTATTAATAGCTGATACCTGCTGTATATGTTATATTGAGGAGAAAGCCCAGATGTGGGTTCCCCAGCAGAAGGCTGCCTTACTACTCCATGAATGAAGACTTACATAGACCATGGCTATATTTGTGGTTGCCTGGTTTATTTATATTAAACTATTACCATTTCCATTTACCACATGCTCTCCTGGCGTACAGTCCAAGTCTTCACCACATCTACCATCTACAATCAATGGGCTCTGTAAGAAAAAACATTAACAAGTGTGCATTCCAGTTTGTATTTTACCTAGTTGTTAAGGCTCATCATCTACATTTGCTCATGCTAGTAACAAAATTGTACATGAGTACAACAAATATACAAAAGCCTGTATAAGGGATATGCCTGTTCAACTTTCCTAAAACTTTATTCAGGGATTTAGCTGCAGCAGGGAATCTATCCAGGCAGTCAACCACAACCCCATTGAACATCTGGGTTTCCCACAGGTAATGCACTGATGCATTTGCCTTATGCCGCGTACACACGACCGTTTTTCATGTCATGGGAAAAAAAACGTATAGCTAGATTCAGTAGAGTTAGGTCGGCGTCAGTGCCGGCCCAAGACATTGTGCTGCCTGGGACCAAGAATGAAATGCTGCCCCCCCCAAATAAATCACGCCCACCAAAAGGCCCCCACATTCATTATTTATATCATGATAGCTAAAGGGGACACGTCATGGCTCTATACATGTATAAAGAGAACCTGTCATAGCTCTATACATGTATATAGGAGTATAAAGAGGACCTACCATGGCTCTATACATGTATATAGGAGTATATAGAGGACCTGTCAAACTAAACTAAACAAAAGCAAACTAACCATGTAGGCAAATTTTTTTTTTATTGTCTTTTTTTGTTGTTTATAGCACAAAAAATAAAAACCGTCAGTAGGGCAGTGGACGGTGTCGGTAGGGCAGTGGACAGTGTCAGTAGGGCAGTGGACAGTGTCAGCAGGGCAGTGGACAGTGTCAGTAGGGCAGTGGATGGTGTCAGTAGGGCAGTGGATGGTGTCAGTAGGGCAGTGGACGGTGTCAGTAGGGCAGTCGACGGTGTCAGTAGGGCAGTCGACGGTGTCAGTAGAGCAGAGGACGGTGTCAGTAGGGCAGTGGACGGTGTCAGTAGGGCAGTCGACAGTGTCAGTAGGGCAGTGGACAGTGTCAGTAGGGCAGTGGACAGTGTCAGTAGGGCAGTGGACGGTGTCAGTAGGGCAGTGGACGGTGTCAGTAGGGCAGTGGACAGTGTCAGTAGGGCAGTGGACGGTGTCAGTAGAGCAGAGGACAGTGTCAGTAGGGCAGTGGACGGTGTCAGTAGGGCAGTGGACGGTGTCAGTAGGGCAGTGGATGGTGTCAGCAGCATTGTACCTCCATCCAAAAACCTGAATCAGCTCTACTGAACCCAACCCCATACAAACTGTTCACAAAGTGGCACTGTACATTCTACAACCCTTTCAAGCACCTTTTAATTACAAAAAAAGCCCCAAAAAATTCAAAGCAACCCACAGGCAAAAAGAGAAGAAAATAACAGATTAAATATCAGACAGTGCCTGTCCCCCCCCCCCCAATAGAGACCTCCATTACAGCAAGACAAAAAAAAACCATTACGTACCTTCCAGGAGCCGCTGCAAAGATGTGGCCCTCCATTCACTGTCTCTGGAGTGCACAGACAGTGCAGTGTGACCTGGCTTCAGGACATTAGCCCTGCTGGAGCAGGGGAAGAAAGGAGGGGTTTGCATGCTGAATGGGGGTAGCTGATAGAAGGGGGGTGGCTGACAGGAGGGAGTAGGCGACAGAGGGGAGGGGCGGGTTGACAGAGAGGTGGGGCTGACAGAGAGGGGGGCTGACAGGGGGGTTGCTGACAGAGAGGGGGGCTGACAGAGTGGGGGCTGACGGGGGTTGCTGACAGAGAGGGGGCTGACGGGGGTCGCTGACAGAGAGGGGGCTGACGGAGGTTGCTGGCAGAGAGGGGGCTGACAGACGGGGTTGCTGACAGAGAGGGAGGCTGATAGAGAGGGGGTTGCTGACAGAGGGGGTGGCTTACAGAGAAGGGTGGGCTGACAGGGGGTGGCTTATAGAGAGGGGTGGGCTGACAGAGTGGAATGGCTTACAGAGAGGGGCAGGCTGACAGAAGGGGGGTTGATGATAGGGGGGTTGCTGACAGAGAGGGGGGCTAACAGGGGGGTGGCTGACAGAGAAGGGGGTGACAGGGGGGTTGCTGACAGAGAGGGGGCTGACGGGGGTTTCTGACAGACAGGGGGCTGATGGGGGTTGCTGACAGACAGGGGGCTGACGGGGGTTGCTGACAGAGAGGGAGGCTGATTGAGAGGGGGTTGCTGACAGAGGGGGTGGCTTACAGAGAAGGGTGGGCTGACAGAGTGGAATGGCTTACAGAGAAGGGCAGGCAGACAGAAGGGGGGCACTGACAAGGGCGGTTGACAGGGAGGGGGCTGACAGGGGGGGTTGCTGACAGAGAGGGGGGTTGACAGGGAGGGGGTCTGACGAGGGGCTTGCTGACAGAGGAGGGGGGGACTTGCTGAAATAGAGGGGGCTGATAGGGGGGGTTCTTACAGAGAGGGGGGCTGACAGGGGGGTGTTGCTGACGGGGTTGCTAACAGGGGGGTGTTGCTGATGGGGGTTGCTTACAGAGAGGGGCAGGCAGGCTGACAGGGGGAGGCTTACAGAGAGGGAGGCCAGGGGGAGGCTTACAGAGAGGGGCAGGCAGGCTGACAGGGGGAGGCTTACAGAGAGGGGCAGGCAGGCTGACAGACAGGCGGGTGGAAGAGTGGATGACACAGACCTCATCCCAGGCACTGCAGGCAGTCAGAAGAAAGAGCGCGCCAGGCAGGGGGGCGGGACTCCGGGTGGCCGCGATCACCCACAGTCGCGCTGCGCGCGCACATGTGTCAAATCCGGACAACAAGCCCTACAGCCCGCCCGCAGCCCGCTCCTGACTCCTGCCACCACTACAGCAGCGGCGCCGGGCTCCTGAGAGGCAGCGGCGCCTTCCCTTCTCACTCGCTCACTGCTTACGTTGCGAGTGTCCTCACAGGCAGCCCGGCGCCGTGCTCCTCACAGGCAGCGGAACGGGCTGGCATGGGCGGCAGAATGCCGCCTCCCTAAATGTGCCGCCTGGTACCCATGGTACCAGCCGGTCCCATCATAGGGCCGGCCCTGGTCGGCGTATCAGTAGATATGCCGACCTAACTCAGAAGATACGACGGCTTGCCCCGTCCTATCTTAGGGTGCAATATTTAGGCTGGCCGCTAGGTTGCGCTTCCATTGCGGTCAGCGTAGAATATGTAAATCACTAGATACTCCTATTCACGAACGTACGCCCGGCTGACGCAGTACAGATATGCCGTTTACGTAACGCTTTATCAGGCCTAAAGTTTGTCCAACAAATAGTTGGAATAGTAATGTTAAAGTATGGCCGCCGTTCCCGCTTCGAAATTCAAAAATTTTACGTGCAGCGTACTTAGCCGCAATGCTACGCCGCCTTAAGTCAGAGAGGCAAGTACTGTATTCTCAAAGTACTTGCCTCCTAACTTATGGCGGCGTAGCGTAAATGCGGCGGGAGCAAGCGCGCCTATTTCAAAATAGGCTGAGGGGGCGTGTTTTATGAGAATATGCTTTGATCTGACGTGATTGACGTTTTTTTTGGAACGGCGCATGCGCCATCCGCCTACATTTCCCAGTGTGCATTGCGGCTAAGTACGCTGCACGGGCCTATTGATTTAGATGTGGATGTAAATGACGTAAATCCCTATTCACGGACGACTTACGCAATGCACACTGGGAAATGTAGGCGGATGGCGCATGCTGTTTGCGTAAGTCGTCCGTGAATAGGGATTTACGTCATTTACATCCACATCTAAATCAATAGGCCCGTGCAGCGTACTTAGCCGCAATGCACACTGGGAAATGTAGGCGGATGGCGCATGCGCCGTTCCAAAAAAAACGTCAATCACGTCAGATCAAAGCATATTCTCATAAAACACGCCCCCTCAGCCTATTTTGAAATAGGCGCGCTTGCTCCCGCCGCATTTACGCTACGCCGCCATAAGTTAGGAGGCAAGTACTTTGAGAATACAGTACTTGCCTCTCTGACTTAAGGCGGCGTAGCGTAAATACGATACGCTATGCCGCCTTAAAGCTGCGGCAAACTACGTGAATCTACCTAAAAGTTTTTCTCGACGTGATTCTTGTCAAGCTTGTCGTGAAAAAAAAATGCTTGAGCAAAGCGCGGTGACGTAAAACACGTACAACGGCACTATAAAGGGGGAGTTCTATTCGAATGGCGCCACCCTTTGGGCCGATTATGCAAATTTCCCTTCTCATAACTTGCTTCTGAGCATGCGCGTTTTTTTCCCGTCGTTAAAGTCTACACACGACCGTTTTCACGACGAAGAAATAATAGAGCAGGTTCTAATTTTTTAATGCCCATTTTTCTCATCGAGAAAAATGCTCTGTAGCCTACACACGATCGTTTTTAATGACCAATTTAAAAAATTGCTTTTTTCTCGTCATGAAAAATGGTTGTGTGTACATTATGCCTCTGTTTTCCTTGCTGTGGCTTCCCTTTCAGCTCTAACTACTGGTCACCCTCCAACTGTTGTTGCACTGAGCACTTTGGGAACTGGGAATGAGCACTGACCTGGCTATTTTAGGAGAGCTCACTCCACACTGTAGTTGTACATCATCAAGTTTGTTAGCTTGTAGGTTTCACTGGTTTTCTGTTTCTCAGAATGACCTTTGTTGTTGACCTCCCTTTTCCATCAGCTAGTTTAAAATCTGCCTGCCACTGGCTATATTTAAAACTTTGCTTCTGTCTGAACTTTGGTACCATTTATATGTGTATGGATTTGACTTGTACTAATATACAGTGCCTTCTGTTTGATATAAAAAAATATTCAGTGCCTTGAAAAAGTATTCATACCCCTTGAAATTTTCTGCATTTTCCCCTTGAAATAAAATACGTAAATGTATTTTATTGGGATTTTATGTGATAGACCAACAAAGAGTGGAACCTAATTGTGAAGTGGAAGGAAAATGATAAATGGTTTTAATTTTGTTTTACAAATAAATATGTGAAAAACGTGGCGTGCATTTGTACTCAGCCCCCCTGAGTCAATACTTTGTAGAATCACCTTTCGCAGAAATTACAGCTGCAAGTCTATTTGGGGATGTCTCTACCAGCTTTGCACATTTAAAGAGTGACATTTGTGTCCATTCTTCTTTGCAAAATAGCTAAAGCTCTGTCAGATTGGATGGAGAGCATCTGAACAGCAATTTTCAAGTCTTGCCACAGACTCTCAATTGGATTTAGGTCTGGACGTTGACTGGGCCATTCTAACACATGAATATACTTTGATCTAAACCATTCCATTGTAGCTCTGGTTGTATGCTTAGGGTCGTTGTCATGCTGGAAGGTGAACCTCCACCCCAGTCGCAGGGCGTTTGCAGAGGCTAACATGTTTTCTTCTAAGATTGTCCTGTATTTGGCTCCATCCATATTCCCAGGGCCGGCCTTTGGGGTGTGCGAGCTGTGCGGCCGCACAGGGCGCCATGGGCAACAGGGGCGCCGTGCGTCCATCCAGAGGCGTACTAAGGGGGTGGCGAGCCGCCCCCGGGTACCACACACTGGGGGGTGTCAGACCGACACCCCCCCTTTGTGATTGTATTATACCCGTGGTGGCAGTGCCGCGGGTTTAGGCAGCGGCACACGCAGGGAGAGGCAAGCTAGCTACAGTGGCGAGGGGGAAGGGGTGTGCGGGGGGTGCAGGGTGATACCGCTGCACCTACCATCCCCTCCTCTTACGGCCACGGGCTTCCTGTCTGTGCGATGTTCCGCCTCGCTGATCTGAGGTACTGAAGGGGGGCTGCACTGAACGGGGGCCTGCACTGAACGGGGGGGCTGCATTAAATGGGTGGATACACTGAAGGGGGGTCTGTGTAACATGCATGGGGTCCAGAGGTGCAGGGTGCTGTGTAATGTAAAAGGGTCCAGAGGTGCAGGGTGCTGTTTAATGTAAAGGGGTCCAGAGGTGCAGGGTGCTGTGTAATGTAAAGGGGTCCAGAGGTGCAGGGTGCTGTGTAATGTAAAGGGGCCCAGAGATGCAGGGTGCTGTGTATGTTTAGGTGACCAGGGGGCGAGGGGTGAAGATGGGGGGGGGCGCCACAGGATTAGCTCGCACAGGGCATCTCAACACCTAAGGCCGGCCCTGCATATTTCCATCAACTCTGACCAGCTTCCCTGGCCCTGCTGAAGAAAATCCTCCCCATAACATGATTCTGCCACCACCATGTTTCACAGTGGAGATGGTGTGTTCGGGGTGATGTGCAGTGTTAGTTTTCCGTCTTGCATAGCATTTTGCTTTTAGTCCAAAATGTTAAATTTTGGTCTAATCTGACCAGAGCATCTTCTTCCACATATGTGCTGTCTCCCCCACATGGCTTCACACAACCTGCAAATGGGGCTTCTTATGGCTTTCTTTTAACAATTTATTGGTAGGTTTGCAGTTGGGCCATACTCTTTCCATTTTTGGATGATGGATTGAACAGTGCTCCGTGAGATGTTCAAAGCTTAGGATAATGTTTTATAACCTAACCCTGCTTTAAACCTCTCCACAACTTTATCCCTTATCTGTCTGGTGTGTTCCTTGGCCTTCATTATGCTGTTTGTTCACTAAGGTTCTTTAACAAACCTCTAAGGGCTTCACAGAACAGCTGTATTTATATTGAGATTAAATTACACACAAGTGGACTCTATTTACTAATTACGTGACTTCTGAAGGCAAATGGTTCCACTAGATTTTAGTTAGGGGTATCAGAGTAAAGGGGGCTGAATACTAATGCACATCACACTTTTCAGATATTTATTTGTATAAAAAAAAATTGAAAACTATTTATAATTTTCCTCCCACTTCACAATTATGTGCCACTTTGTGTAGGTCCACCAAAAAGAAATCCCAATAAAATGCAATTATGTTTTTGGTTGTAATATTCACTTTGCAAGGAAAGTTGCACCTGGCAAAGGAATTTCCCCGAGAGCTGAGTTAATGAGTTGACACTCTACTGATTTCCATCATCCAATAATGTGCAAAAACAATGCTGTTTCTTTCCGTTGCAAGTGCAACTTCCCTTGCAAAGTAAACAACAGCCTATTTGCCTTTAGTAGGGGGACAGTATTGCTGTCCCCTACAATTTCTAGAACACTAGTAGTCTCCCCACTAACCAAAATGTTGCCCTCTGGGGTTACATCGACCGTGTCCTGGGTCTATAAAAATTAAACTGATTTTAATATTCAGTAAAAAAATTGTGAGCAGACAGCTTTTTATTGCAGACGAGACATACTATGTCCATTTGTCAATAAAATAAATCTACCTGCCTGTTTACAAAGTTCTTTTGAATACACAGTGCCAGAGGCCAAAAACCAGGCACCTGGAAGAGGTCGGGGAAGATGATGTCAAAGGATAGCAAGGGATCCAACAGTCGTATTCCAGGAATGAAGGTGAGTATTCTTTGAGCTTTAGTTCTGACCTAAAGTGTAAGTAAACGCCTCTATTGTTTTCAGCCAAGGAAGCTGCCATCTTCTCCTCTGTTTAATCTACAACTGCCATGATGCTGCACATGTGATCAGTTATGACACCAGCCATTGGATGGTTTGACAGTTTGGTTGAGAGCACAACCAATTGGAGTGTTACATTTACGGCACATGCCGGAAATGAACCCGTTTTATGGATGGGTTTACTTTCTGCTTTAAGTTTGTCGAAGCACCCAAGTACCAATACAGCTTTCTAAACAGCTATAGGTAGGGAGCTGTACAACAGTGTTTACAGATACTGAGCTAGTACCTAAATTATACAACATACACACAAAGTTTGGCTTTTATCAGAAAGGGGGAAAAAAAGTGCTAGGCTCCTTGTATGTAGGGCCCTCTAGGAGCAGTCCATTAATTATGGCATCTGGGAGGGACAGGTGAAGCATCCAGCCCTCTGCAGACAGCCTGACAAAATATCTGGATAGGGCTGAACTCTGCACTAAGTGGTCTTCTGTATTCCAGACCTTCGGCCCTAAATACACAGGGCCCCAAACACGGGTACCAATCAGTACAGTGTTCAGCCCTGTCCAGTCGAAGCCTGCCATAGGTTTTAAAAGGCTGACTGCAGCAGGGCTGGATGCTGCACCTGATTCCCTTGGGTACACTAAGGGCCCACTCACATTAGGAATGCTGTGCGGTTCCTGTGCCATTCACATGATGTTCTGTGCTGTGCGATTTCAGCCCCATTCATTTTAAATGGGCTGAAATTGTACCAAACCAAAAGTAGTGCTGAAACGGGCTGAAATTGTACCAAACCAAAAGTAGTGCTGAAACGGGCTGAATTTGCACCAAACCAAAAGTAGTGCATTCACTACTTTTTGAAACGCACCGCATGGTACGTTTGTACCATGCGACCCAGTGCAGGCAAATGCAAGGGCAGTGAATTTGGAATGCTTAAAGGGTCACTAAAGGAATTTTTTTTTCAGCTAAATAGCTTCCTTTACCTTACTGCAGTACTGGTTTCATGTCCTCATTGTTCGTTTTTGCTTTGAAGTAGCTGTAATTCTGCTGTGATCTCCACACTTCCTGGTTGCCTGTTTCCTTATAACCATGGTTTTAAGATTTTCACGGTGGTCTAAGCTGTCATTACTGTGTGTCTAAAACTCCTCAGAACCAATCAGATTCATTTTAAAAACAAAACATTGCCCTGGATTTGTTTGTTTTTGTTCTGTGAGTCTTCCCGACTCACCTCTCACCCAGAACTTCATGTATGTACCTTTAAAACCGAAAGTGAAACTAGAGGCACATTATATGATAGATTAAATTACATTTTTATTCATTTTTAAAAGGAATCAGTTAACTTTTATGTCTCTATACCCAATAAACAGTCATTTCAGCAAAAAAATTTTTTCCTTTAGTGACCCTTTAAGAATGCGGCTCTCCTGCACTGCATTTAGTGTAAACGGGCCCTAAAAGGCTAGGAGGGACACACTGCTCCTAGACAGCCCTGTGTGCAATTCAACATCAGATTTATTTTTAAAGCTATAATTTGGTTAAAACACTAAGTTTATTTCATGTGTAATGTGCACTTTATTATATTTGTATTTCTGTATAATAAAATTGACCTTCTCATAATAAACTTGTTCTGCACAGTGTGTCCTTTTACAAGTGTTATATGATATGTTTGCTCTGTCTGCTGGAGGCAACAGGACCAGTAATGAAGACAAATAATAAAGACAGTAAGTCTTACCTCTGGACATAAACCTAACACTTGTCGTGGTGTGGCAATAAAGTTTGTCACCAAGAACAGGACATTTTCTCCCTGCAACAAATCGAAAAAAACCTTAAACATTTGGATAAACTGTATCACTAAAGATGAGTTTTACTGCATTCTGGTTATTTTATTGTTAGCAGAAGGTGACGTGGGCCCTGTGTGTAAAATTATACTCACTAGGCAAATCTAAGGGAGTAATCCATCTGGGTGAAGGACCTTTGGCACATTTTTCTTTGACGATTGCATAGTTGCCTATTCTAGATTAAGGTCCTAATCCTCCCTTGCTGATTGCATAGTTTCCTCT
Source organism: Rana temporaria (assembly GCF_905171775.1). Classification (NCBI taxonomy): domain Eukaryota; kingdom Metazoa; phylum Chordata; class Amphibia; order Anura; family Ranidae; genus Rana; species Rana temporaria. The sequence continues at coordinate 163,213,237 of NC_053489.1, read as the reverse complement.
TCTAAAATTAGGTCTTGACCCTACTGACTTTAGCAGGGAATCCTTTAACACATAAACTGGCAACAGCAGGGGGATTGCCAGAGGAACTTCATAGTGTTGAATCATTACTACAAAGCTGGAAAAATGATTCTACACAGTGAGCATGTAGACCAGTGCTATGGGTGCTGAGGAGTGTCTGTGCCACTCTGTCATGTTAACATAGCAAAAGAGTGAGGCAGCAATAATCCTAGATTGCTAAATCGCTTTCTTGTTTCAGAGGTAAACAAAGCATTCACATGATCACTGTTTTTTATAATTGACAATTTGTATTGAATTTTTGCGTTTTCAATACACAAATATAAAACACAGTTATGTGAAGAAGAAGAGGAGGGTAGTAGAAACAAACATCTCCAGTGAGGACATAAATGGTCTCAATACAAGAATTGTCCAGTTGCATAGTTAGCTACATCACAACACTGCACAGTGCACCGCCCAGGAACGCTATATCGGAAACGCAGTAGTAATAGATTATTGTTATTATTATTTTTTTCGTCAGACATTCCATAGGCATGTGAAGTTATAGATAAAATGCGTAGCCTGCGTTTCCAAATAGGAGGAAAAATGGGGGAGTAAAAGGAGGAAGGGAAAGATGTAGAGAAAAGGCCCCAATGGGCTTGTCTCTCCTGGGCTCCCGAGCGCACATGGTATACAGAGTGGGGGAGGGGTCTCATCAAGTCAGGGTGGATCAATCCGTCGATGCCAAGGATCCCATTTCGCTGAGTGTAGATCTATTCGGTCCCTCAATCTACCCGATATGGACTCCATGACCTCCACATCCTTAATCCTGGTATAAAGGTCAGAAAGTGTTGGGGGATTACGTTGTTTCCATTGAAGAGCCAATAGACATCTAGCCACTGTTAATATATGTGTGGCCAATTTTTTTGCCAAACTGGGTAATTTAGGGGGGGGGGGGGAGGCCCAATAAGAAAAATTTGGGTGAGAGAGGGATATCCATCTTAAACAGGCGACGGAGAAGATCGCCAATAAGGTTGAAGGACTGGGCAACTCCAATAGATATGATATACTGTAACGTGCCCCGAACCTGGAGACATCTCCGGCAGCGGTCTGAGGCCGATGGGTATATAGCATGTAAGTGAGATGGTGCTAGGTACCAGTAAAAGAGCACCTTGTATGTGTTCTCCTTATAGAGCGTACACATAGAGCTCCTGGCCGCCCAAACCATATAGTGGACCATTGTGCTGAAGATCACTGTTACATACTTTTAGCCCTCAAGGAACCTTGCAGAGGACTGACTTGTCCTCTGCCCAAGGCTCCAGCAGTCATCTAGCGGGAGCATGCGTTTTAGTGAACCAAAAGTTCTCCCAGGATTTGGACGGCCACTTTGTGCTTCAGAAGGATACATGGATCCCCGTCTGTGGTCGTGTGGTGAGCCCTACAGTGTGAGCAAAGTAGGCATGGACAGAGACCCGCTTTTTTAAAGGAAAAGACAGGTTTACCCTAAGGACAGGTTCCTGTGGAGAGTGTACAGTTTAGGGTAGGGTTGCCACTTCATCCCTTTAAACCTGAACACATATGAATTACACAGGTTCTGAGGCAAATTTATTGCAGATAAGGCAGTGAGTTTAATTACCACCTTAATCAGCCACAGAACCTGTGTAATTACCGTACTATGTGGTTAGATTTAAAGGAATGAGGTGGAAACCTTAGTTTAGGGCAGTGTTTCTCAATTCCAGTCCTCAGGCCCCCCCAACAGGTCAGGTTTTCAGGATTTCCCTCAGATGAAAAGGCTGTGGTGATTACTAAGGCAGTGAAACTGATCACATCACCTGTGCAAAATAATGGAAATCCTGAAAACCTGACCTGTTGGGGGGGCCTGAGGACTGGAATTGAGAAACACTGGTTTAGGGATAGCCCTGAGACCTCCAGCCTGTGCCCCATGTTAGAGAAACATTTTTACTTTGCTGTGTTATTCAGCACACGGGTTGGACATTTGAGCATACCTCTTAGCACGTCACATTAATCAGCTACAAGGAAGAAAGCCTCTGGCAACCTATTACATGTACGCACTGAATTTCTACTGTGCCACTGGAACTGCTTTATGTTTGATGCAGACAAGTGCTTTGTAGAAAAAGTTGATTTTGGAAGAAAGTTAATGTTTTTTCCAAAGCTTGGCACAGAAATTATTTTAAGGGTCCTTTAACAAAGGTTTAGAAAATATGTAGATTCCCATGGACTGACATGTGTATTGCCATCATCCCTCATGAATCAAAATTGGATTGTACCTCAAAAAGTTGGGATTTTAAAGGCAATGATTGTCTTTAAAATCCCAACTATTTTAGGTACAATCCAACCTTTAACACAGGTTTGTCCACGTATGGACTCTGCTTTGCTCAGTAGGGATCAATCCGCTGAGCCCCGCTGAGCGGGTAGATGACAGGTCCGTCTCCGCTCCCTGTTTGGAGATGGACCTGTCAAAGCCCTGCTGTCCCCTATGGAGCTCGGATGAAAACGGACCGCCTGTCCGTTTTCATCCAATCCGATTCTCCAGGCGGATGGAAAATAGGGTTTCCATTCATCTAGATTTCACGGACAGGATCGGATATCAGCAGATGCCAGCGGACATGTCACAGCCGCTCCATAGGGTTGAATGGAGCATAGGGTTGAAAGTGCCTGCCCCTCCTGCTGCTGGTATATATGTGTAATGTACACGCAGTCCCATCTGTTAGAAAATGTCCTATGCTCCAGTGTATGATCTTTGTAAAAAATATGCCCATTCCTACCTTATTTCAGAGCGCGACTCTGCGCTCAAGTGACTCCTCGCTGCTCTCCTCCTCTCCTCCCAATAGATATCAGCGGGGGATTCTCGGCCCCTCCCACTGTAGCTGCCAGATCAGGAGAGGGAGCAGCGAGCAGTCATGTTAGCGCTATGAAATAAGGTAGAAATGGGCATATTTTTTTACAAAGAACATACACTAGACTAGAGCATAAGAGGGAATTGCATGTACAGAGGGGATTGCATGTATTTTACAAAGTAGCTTTACAACCACTTTAAAGCAAGAAGGTGGTAATTTCCTGTTATGGGAGTTTCTCGGCAGCAGGGACTGGAGCACTTGTCAGGATAAAAGGAAAAAAAGGATGGGATAAAAAAAATATATCAAATTTTTTAGGAAAATCTGCTGCCCTCTGCCAGAAAGTTGTCAATGGCACATGACAATGATTCAAAGTACACAGCAAAAAAAAAAAACCCATTGAAAATCTGTGGAATGACTAGATGTACAAAGTTAGTAGAGACATATCCCAAAAGACTAAAGGCTGTAATTAAAGAAAAAGGTGGTTCAACAAAATACTGACACAGTGTTCAATTCAACATTTCACAGTGTTTTAATGTTTTTATTTTTTATGACATGAAAAAAACTGTCTGTGTTCATTATAGGCTGAAAAGCAACAAAATGTGATTTCAATCACTTGCTGCCCGCCCACCGTCAAATGACGGAGGAGCGGTGCAGCTCTTGTTCTGGGTGGATGTCATAACAGCGCACCAGAACGGCCATTTGGGCGTGCAGCGTCCATGGGCGTGCAGCGATCGTAGGCACGCGCAGCATGGCGATTGTGGCCGGGCCGTGTTACTGGGAACAGGACGTGGAGCCGATGACATGGCTCTTTAACCATGTGATCGGCTGTGTAAATGCAGAAGTGCCGTTAATCGGCTCTCTGACCGGGGCAGGTAATCAGGGCACTGATCATCAGTGTCTTGATTACAGGAAAGCCCCAGCAGTGCCCATCATTGCCACCAATCAGTGACACCAATCAGTGTCCATCAGTGACACCAATCAGTGCCCATCAATGATGCCAGTCAGTGCAGCCTTTCAGTGCCCATCAATGCCTGCTCATCAGTGCCACCCATCAATGCCCATCAGTGCCTCCCATAAGTGTCCATCAGAGCTGCCCATCAGTGCTGCCTATCCATGCTGCCTGTCAGTGCCCACCAGTGCCGCCCGACAGTGCCACCTATCAGTGCCCACCATTGCTGTATATCAGTGCCACCTATCAGTGCCCATCAGTTTGACATATTAGTGCCTTCTCATCAGTGCAGCCTCATCAGTGCACATAAGTGAAGGAGAAAAAAATACTTATTTACAAAATTTACTGAGAGAAACTAAGAAAAAAATAAATTCCGCCAAATTTTTGGTCTTTTTTATTTTTTAAGTAAAAAGAAAGCTCTATTTGTGTGAAGAAGATTATTAACCACTTCCATACGAGGCACTATACACCCCGCCCAAGCCAATTTCCGGCTTTCATCGCTTTCGCTGTTTTAATGACAATTGTGCGGTAATGCTACACTGTACCCAAACAAATAGAGCTTTATTTTGGTGGTATTTGATCACCTCTGCGTTTTTTTTTTGCTAAACAAATAAAAAAAGACTGAAAATGTTGAAGAATTTTTTTTTCTTTTGTTTCTGTTATAATATTTTGTAAATAAGTAAGTTTTCTCTTTAACTGATGGGCACTGACAAGGCGGCACTGACAGGCACTGATAAGGCAGCATCAATGAGGTGGCAATGATATGCAGCACTGATGGGAATTGATAGGCGGCACTGATGGGCACTCATGGGTGGCACTGGTGGGCACTGATAGGAAGCACTGATACGCGGCACTGATAGATGGCACTTATAAGCATCACTGATGGCACTGGCAGGCATTGCTGATGGGCACTGATTGCCATCTGCCTAGGCACTGATTGCCATCTCCCTGGTGGTCCAGGGTGGCATACCTTTTGTGAGAATCCCTGGTGGTCTGTTGGCCATCCCTGGTGGTCCTGGGCAGGCATCCAAGGATGGGCTACACTCATAAACAATCAGCACAGATCCCCCCCTGTTAGGAGAGCATGATCGGCTCTCCTCTACTCGCGTCTGTCAGACGCGAGTGAGGAAAAGCCGATCAACTGCTTTTGCTGTTTACATTGTGATCAGCCATGATTGTACACGACTGATCACGTGGTAAAGAGGCTCCTAAAGCGCCCCTTCCCATTGAAATCAATGGAAAGCGCCTGCAAAACGCCTTGGTATCGGTGCTTTGTGGGCACTTTTAACCCTTTATTCGGCCACTAGCGGGGGTTAAAAGCGCCCCGCTAGCACTCGAAAAATGCTGGTAAATCGCTGCTAGTTTAAGCGGTGCTTTATCAGCGTTTTTCAGGCACCCACAGTGTGAAAGGGCTCCCTCTGTCTTTCACATTGGGATTGCACATGAGGCTTCGTTCAGGCCAGTGGCGGCTTGTGCTCAAAATTTTCTGGGGGGCGCAAACGAAAAAAAAAAAAAATCCAGCCTCACTGTGCCTATCAAATGCAGCCACTGTGCCATCAATTGTCACCACTGTACCATGCCATCAAACGCAGTCACTGTGCCATCAATTGTCACCACTGTGCCATGCCATCAAATGCAGTCACTATGCCATCAATTGTCACCACTGTGCCATGCCATCAAATGCAGTCACTGTGCCATGCCATCAAACGCAGCTGCTGTGCCATCAATTGTCACCACTGTGCCATGCCATCAAATGCAGCCACTGTGCCAATTGTCATATGGGTCTCTCTTAAAATAGGGGATTATCTGAACCTCAACTTGGTCCCTGTATTAAATAAATTCAAAGTAAAGTATGGACTAAATTACCTCTCTCTGTGAATGGGCGAGCGAATTTAATTAAAATGTTCTGGGCCCCACAGTCACATTGGGCCAGATTCACGAATAATTGCGGCGGCGTAACGTATCGTAGATACGTTACACCACCGCAAGTTTTGATCGCAAGTGCCTGATTCACCAAGCACTTGCGATGAAAACCTACGCCGTAAGGCGGGCCAATTTAAATGGGCGTGTGCCATTTAAATTAGGCACGCTCCCGCGCCGGACCTACCGCGCATGCTCCGTTTACGAACTCCCGCCGTGCTTTGCGCGCCGTGACGTCATTTTTTCGAACGGCGACGCGCGTAGCGTAATTCCGTATTCCCGGACGGCTTACGCAAACGACGTTGATTTTTAAATTTCGATGCGGGAACGACGGCCATACTTTAGACAGCAATACACTTGCTGACTAAAGTTAAGGCACCAAAAAAAAGTGTAACTTTGCGACGGGAAACTAGACTAGCGGCGACGTAGCGAATGCGAAAAACCGTTGTGGATCGCCGTAACTCCTAATTTGCATACCCGACGCTGGTTTATGACGCGAACTCCCCCCAGCAGCGGCCGCGGTATTGCATCTTAAGATCCGACAGTGTAAAACAATTACACCTGTCGGATCTTATGGCTATCTATGCGTAACTGATTCTATGAATCAGTCGCATAGATAGAACAACAGATACGACGGCGTATCAGGAGATACTGCTTTGTGAATCTGGCCCTTTATGTTTTGCATAACTTGCCAATGTGCATTCCGCCCAAATGGTTTTAAAAAAAATATTCTCTGTCCCCTTTGTCGCCTCTGTGCCCATTGTCGCCCCTTTCCCTGTAAAATACACTTACCTGAAGCTTCCATGTCCTCCCTCGATGTCTTCTTCCGCCTTGGTGACGCTTCAGCCAATCAGGTTCCTGATAACCAGAATCCGGGAACCTGGTTGGCTGAAACTGCCGTCAGTCTTATCCAAGGAACGCAGGGGGGCTGCGTTCCGAGGATAGACATCCGAGAGCCGGAGGGCTGTACTTGGAAAGCCTATCAGAGCCGCTGGCTCTGATAGGCAGTTCCGCTCAGCCAACCAGCTGTCCTTATTCAGGTAACCGGCGCCCTATGTCCGGTTATCTGAATAGACCAGGCAGCTGGCAACCAACAATAACATACATTCATGCAATACAATGCATGAATGTATGTTATTTGCGAGAGGGGGTGGCGCTGCAGCGGCCTCTATAGACGGCCGCCAGAACTGCAGTTAAAATGTAAAAATTACATTTTAGCCGAATAAAAGCTCTTAAATGGCCCGTTTTTTTTGTGTGACTACGGGAGGGGGGGGGGGGGGGGGGCGGCGCCCGGGCGCCTTTTTCCGGCGCTTAACAGCCTTTTTTTTTAACGTTAAATTGCTGAAAAGCGCCCCAATGTGAAAGGGGTCTAAATGTACTCAATCCAAAGGGCACTTGGGGTTATGCAACTGAATATTGGCTTTCATAATGGGGTACATGTTTTGGTAAAGTAAAAATAAACACTGTTATATGTGAATCCAAACTAACAATGTCAGTATTGTAAACTGATTGAATGTTATAATAAAAAGTCTTACCTGAGAAGGCTTCACAAAGTCTCCCACGTCCCACAGCCTTTGCTGATATTCTTGCAGATCTTTAGTAACTGACGATCCTTTGAGTTTTGTTATTACAGAAGAATGAGGATCGGAATCACTTTCTTGATATCCCTTCTTTACAATAAACACCCACCTGTTCAATAAATGCAGTCTATCAGGATCTATTTATTGTATTAAATAATTATCATTGTACATATTTACTAAGGCTTTGTTCACACTTGTTGCATTGCAGGAACACATGCAAATTGTTGGGCTTTCCTGCAATGCTCTTTTACAGACACGTGACCTTGGGCATTTCTCGTGCATAGGACACCCACTGAAATGAATGCATGGAAAAATCTGTGGTATAAATGGAGCCCAATGAAAAATTGCAGGTGATAGAAACTCCTACTGTTGGTGAAGTGACAAAAGTATTTTGGCTAAGATCAAGTGTAGTATCTGTTTTTATCAGTGTCCGGTAGGGGCACTACACTGTCATTCTGGCCTCAGGGCAGGAATGGTTTGCTGTATAGTATGTGTGTTGGGGGCTCTGAAGTCTAGTACCGGCTGGAACAGAAACGGGGGTGTTCACAGGCAGTTGGGGCACAGGAGTAATTTCCCTGGGAGAACTAGATGGACTCAGTTCTTCCTGGTTTGAATGGATCTACCTTGTCTGGCCATGGGCTGGGAAGGCAGAGAGTCTGCAGTGTCTGTGCCCCCTGGAAGTTGTTGCCTCAGGGGTACCCTTAGTAACACTTGGGTGTGGGACCCCACTGTGTGAACAGGCACATGGTCATAGCACTAAATACTTTTTCTGCACTGAGCCTCTATGGGTTAGGCCTTTAAGGTAGATTCAGGGCAGTTTTTGGCTCGCCTCCGCACACAATGAAATTAGAAGAAATGGCTGCACACCACTGTAGATCAAAATCCTTTTTATTTGGACATTCCAAAAACTACAGGAATCAGAATGCTGGGTGAACGTGTTTCACACACTTCACATGTACTTAGTCATAATGACTAAGCACACGTGAAGTGAACCCCGGAGGTTCAAGGTAAGGTCCTACAGCTATAGGGGGCTGGACAAATGCACACCCTTAAGTGCACATCGTGTGTTTCACCTGCACGTTTTTTGAACACAATGGTTTTAGTTTTTTTTTTTTGCACCACTGCAGATTTAAAAAAATTGAAAATAAGATTGGAGTAGAATGGATATTTGTTTTTTTGTAGCAGCTCACATAAAATATAATTGAACTTGAAAACATTAAACTGGAGCTGTGTGGAGAGCATCTGCAACCATTTACTACCTGAAATACATATTGTAACTAGGCTTGCCACCTCATCCCTTTAAACCCGGCTAATTTAATGCAGACAAGGCACCAAGTGAGTTTAATTACTACCTTAATTAGTCACAGAACTTGTGTCATTAACAGGGGAGGGCTGGGCCAGGGGGCAGAGTGGCAATTGCCTCCCAGGCCGTTCTTACTTACGTTCAAAATGGCCCGCAGCCGCTGCCCTCTAACATTTTCTTACTTATTCTGCACTAGGAAGTCGGGCTGTTGCATTCCAGGAGTTTTAGTCCACGCTCAAGCTCCCGGCAGGTGAAAAAAAGAGCAGCGCAGAGGAAACTACAACTCCCTGGATTCTTGGAAGTAGGCAGAGGCAGTGTGTGCCAGGGAGTCGGGACGCAGGGCTGGGCGCTGGCTGCAACTTGACCCCAGGACCAGGAGCATTACCCCCTCAGGAGGCTTTGGCCTGCAAGGGCCTGCTGAGTTGAGATCCCTGAGTTGAGAGACTCTGACACCCCTAGCTGACCTCCCATCTCCCCCCATGTAACCTGCCCCACTGATCAGGCTGCATTGATGGGCACTGGAGTTGGCTGCACTGATGGGCACTGGTGAGGCTGCATTAAAAAAACAGGTGGGCCATGGATGATGAGCTCATTCGGCTGGTTCAATGGGCCACTTGACTGGACTTACCCCCCAGACCTAAGGCTGCCAGCCCTCCCCTGGTCATTAATATGTGTTCGGTTTTGAAGGGATGAGGTGGCAAGTAGTTGTAACATTGTTTAGACATCAGCATTGAGCAAATCATGATAATGGCCAATCACTTGTGTTGCAATACACCCAAAACACAGAGGTGAATAACTTGTGCGTTGCACTGCATTGAAAGATACGCTGCATGCTTAGTTTCAGCACTTGGGCATTTACTGCACAATGAGCGCAAATAGTGCTACCACAGTACACTGGTCTAACTGGCTCTAAAGCGTTAGCTTCCCCTATGTGCAGAATTCTTCCTCCCCCAATTTGCATGCTGCAAGCAATTCAGTGACCAAGTTGTACTGCTAAGATGCAGTGTATAAAAGTGTGGTCACCCACCTGGCTGTGCTGGCTGCCAGGGATAAATAAATCAGCTGTTTGGCGTTCTGCTTTAATTAGTTTCGATCAGTGAGTCACCTGAATTTAATCAGCCACAGAGCCTGCAGTCATATACTGTATGTCTAATAAGAGAGATGAGTTGGAAGGGCCGCTGTGAACACATGTGTATGATTGTGTTAAAATTGAACAAAAGTTCTGCTGTTATTTACTGCGAGTAGACAGTCTCTTTATTCATGCCATTGACTCTTCTGCAATAATATGCACCTACCAGCCTGCCCGCAGTGTTCCCCAGCATTTAAAATGAGCTGCACATGCACAGCTCAGCTTACAGAGTAGGCCCAATTCCTTTGTGCCAGAATGACTATCTACTGTGCATACACATGAGTGACATCATCCCACGTTGGCCGTGGCTGTCACAGTTGCCTCTGCTGCTCAACAAAACTGTTCCTCTTTAGGGGCATTTATCACATAGGTTAATGCACATGTACTAGGCCCCAAATATAATGTTTCCTTACATTGTTTCAAGCATAATCAAAGTGAAGGTTACAGGTTTCCCTGTAAGTATCACTATTAACCACTTTGAGTACGCACTATAGCCAAATGACGGCCACAGCGCGGACCCCAATTGCCAGGAGGCCGTCAATAGACATCCTCCCTTTTGCATGCGATGCGCCCCTAACACGTAATCGACTGTCAGCCAATGACAGCTGATCACGAGATGTAAATGTAGCATTACCCCCAGTGGAGCTGCTGGATTTTTGGGCAGCGTGTTACCTCATGGCTCCTCCGAAATTCCTAGGGGTGAATGATGCGTATAGCATGTAGTAGAAGTAAAGGAATGTCCAGACAGGTGCTCTTTGCTGTGCTCTTTATTACCCAGCCGGGTAAAAACAGTAAACTCGTGGTGAGGAAAGTAAAGCTGAAGAAGATAGGAGAATAGCAGATTCAGGCGTAATGATAGGAAACAGTCCTGCTCCCAAACGTAACACTTCTCAGGACCACTCCCGCCGGAATGGGTTTAGTGTACCTGGACAGGCCTCTCTCACTGACCTGGCAGCCGGAGTATCACTCGGACAATTGTAGGAATAAGACTCTGCCACAGACCCTCCTTGGTGAACTTGAACTTGGGAGAAAGTCTCTGCCACAGACCCCTCTCAATGAGCCTCAGAAGATACCTCTGCCACAGATCCCCTCTGGGTTGGATTATTGTAGATATGCCTCCTTACTTGAGTTACGTCTGGATCTACTTCAGCTTGTCGCCCAGGTACTAACCAACAGGTGATCAATCCCTCTGTGTTTGGCTACCTCGATCCCCAGTGGTTTGTCCAGGCCCATTTGGACCGCCAGTCTCTCAATGGCGCTCCTCAGACTGACTCCCCACCGAACAGCAGTACAGCTTGGGATCTTCAAAGTGGGAACCCAGTCACTCACTGGGTCCCCGTCGCTGTTCAGATGCTCCGGCCCAGCATGGCCCCGAAACCAGGAACACCGCATGGCACGTACGCCCTGGCCAGGTAGGCCATAACGCCAGGGCGCCGGGATGTGGCCACCCTAAAGGTGGGTGCCACACTGAACGAGAAAGACCCAGAACCAATAAATACCCCTCCCCAGCATGCACAGCGAGGACAAACCCTTGTGATTGGCTGCTGGGAAAGAGCACCCAAACCTTGACTCCACTGCTGCCACCTGCAGCACCGGGGCTGGAAGAACACCCCAGTTCAACAGAATGGGCTCACAGCACAGCTAAGCTGAGACAGAGACCGCATTTTGCTACTAACAATCTGGATCAGAGTTTAACTACACCCTGATCTACCCTTAAATTTAACTAGCACCAGTACTGTAAGGTACATAGGCGCTACATAAACAAAGCTTGGTAATTGGTTTACCGCGTGAGGAGAAAAAAAAGGCGATCACCAGCTCTTGTGTAAGGGGCATCAGTCCCCAGTGGAAGAGGCACATCAGCCTCATTAGTGTCCACCAGTACCACCTGCCAGTGCCCACAGTGACCACCAGTAAAATAAAGTGCCACCTATCTGTGCCCATCACTGCCACCTATCAATGCCCACCAGTGATGCCAGTCAGTGCCACCTAGCAGTGCTGCCTATCAGTCTAACATACCAGTGCTGATCAGTGTCGATCACTGCCACCAACCAGTGCCCATCACTGCCACCTATCAGTGCCACCTATTAGTGCCAATTCTCAGTGCCCATCAGTGTAGGGTTGCCACCTCATTCCTTTAAACCCGAACACATAGTAATTACACAGGTTCTGGGGCAAATTTAATGTCGATAAGGCACCAAGTGAGTTTAATTAGCACCAAGTGAGTTTAATTAGCACCTTAATCAGCCAGAGAACCTGTGCAATTAATATGTGTTCGGTTTTAAAGGGATGAGGTGGCAACCCTACATCAGTGCCACCTATCAATGCACTTCAGTGCCATCTATCAGTGCCCACCAATGCCGCCTCTCAGTGCCCACCAGTGCCACCTAATTGATGCCCATCAGTGCAGCCCATCAGTGCCCATCAGTGCAGCCTCATCAGAGTACATCAATGACAGAGAAAAATTACCCATTTGCAAAATTTTATAACAAAATATAAAACGGTTTTGTATTTTTTTTTTTTTTTTATCTGTCTTTTTTAACAAAAAATAGACGGCAGAGGTGATCAAATACCACCAAAAGAAAGCTCTATTAGTGGGAAACAAATGATAACATTTCATTTGGGTACAGTGTTGTATGACCGCGCAATTGTCATTTAAAGAGTGAGAGCTCTGTAAGCTGAAAATTGGTCTGGGCAGGAGGGGAGTTTAAGTGTCCAGTAAGCAAGTGGTTAACACAACAGTGCTTGCACAAAAGTGCAATGTGCAGCACACTAGAAAAACCCATCATGGAAACCCAGTATGGGGACAGAAAGGTGACCTAAAATCATGGCTTTCACTGCCCAGCCCAGCAATTTGATTTACTTTACAGCATCCTCTGAAGACTATACTAGCATTTTTCATAAAGTGTTTAAAATGACACATTGTCACCTTGCTTTCTGTCTATTTATCACATTTTATCTAGCCAAATCAGTTACTGTAACTATTTTATGAACATCATCTTCATCATTGTAGCCCATTGCCTTCAATGGAATTCCTTTACATCCCCTAACTGATTGTGTTAGAAAATCAAATCTAACTCACCCAATAATATAACATAAAATGCCCAGGTGAAGCAGGCGATGAAACGCTCCAACCTTCCTGTTCTTTGTCAGCACATATTTCTCTGTCTTGTAATCTAAGATGGGTGGAAAAGATTTTATACAGGCTGCTTCCATTACTGCTCCATGCGCAGAATGACTCTGCTGTTTTCTTGCTCTTTACCGGGTTAAAGGGACAGATCTGCTGTGTCTGTGTTCACCATAAGTATATGGAATGTATAATATCATTCCAAGGATGCACAACCATATCACTGAGATTCTGCCAAGTATTAAGGTGATAACAAAACCATCAAATATTTTTCTAAACTCTGAGCACTGTAAATCAGGACATTATAGTCCATTCATCCAATGGACAGAGAAGCTAGTGGAAGCGAGCATTAATTATCACTAGTACACCCAGGGCCGTCTTTAATATTGACTGGACCTTGGGCAAACATTATTTCCTCTGCTATACCTTTACCCCCCCCCCCCCCCCATGCAATTTCACTCCCCACCTGCTTTAAAACATACAATAAATAGTATCTAAACTGGGTGACAGAGAGAGAGGGGTCAGAGAGGGGGATGCGAGAGAGAGAGGGGGGTGGGGGTGAGATAGAGAGGGGTCAGAGAGGGGACTGAGAGAGAGGGGTCGGAGAGGGGGGTGAGATAGAGGGGTAAGAGAGGAGGGGTGAGAGAGAAGGGTCAGAGAAGAGGGGTGAGAGACAGACAAGGGTTAGAGAGGAGGGGTGAGAGAGAGGGGGTGAGTGAGAAAGAAGGAGTGAGAGAGAGGGGTCAGAGAGGGGGTGAGAGAGAGAGAAGAGTCAGAGAGGAGCGGCAAAAGAGAGACAGAGAATGGTCAGAGAGAAGGGGTGAGAGACAGACAAGGGTCAGAGAGGAGGGGTGAGAGAGAGGGGTCAGAGAGGGGGTGAGAGAAGGGTCAAGGGAGAGGGGTCAGAGAGGGGGTGAGAGAGAGAGAAGGGTCAGAGAGGAGGGGCGATAGAGAGAGAAGGGTCAGAGAAGAGGGGTGAGAGACAGAAGGATCAAAGAGGAGGGATCAGAGAGAGAGGAGGGTCAGAGAGGAGGGGTGAGAAAGAGGGAGATCAGAGAGGGGGTGAGAGAGAGGGGTCAAAGGGGGGGTGAGAGAGAGGGGTCAGAGAGGGGGTGAGAGAGAGGGGGTCAGAGCGGGGGTGAGAGAGGGTGTGAGAGAGAGAGACCCCTAGAGATACGCCGTCGTAACTCCTTTGTGAATCCGGGCCATAGTGTCCACCTTCACCCATGACAGGTCCAGGTTCCAGTCACCAAATCATCCCCCAGGCCACCATCTCCTCTGCTGTTGCTTCAAGATTTTACGATGCTGCTCCTTGGCCAATGGGTGTGTAGCCCTCTTTTGAAGGATTATAAGAAATGTCCCTCCTCAAAGAGAATATGATGCTAAACCTGTAGGCAAAAAAGAGAACCAGAACCATTGCTACGTTCCACCCATATAAAAGTCAGTAGCTACAAAAAGTGTAGCTGCTGACTTTTAATAATTGGACACTCACCTGTCCCACGGTCCAGCGATACAGGCAAACAAAGCCTCGCTCCTCTCCCCCTCCTCTCTGCGGTGCCAGCATCACTACTGTGGGCACCCGGCTGTGGCTTCACAGCTGGCCACGCACTGCGCATTCGAGAGCTGCGCTGCATGCTGTGATTGGCTGGGCTATATTCTGGGACCTGTCAGGGGCAGGGCCGTCTTTAATATGATTTGGGCCCTGGGCAAACATTTTTTTTTGGGCCCCCCAATGCAATTTTGCTCTTTACCCCCATGCCATGCCATGCCATGTGTAAAATAGAGGAACTTTTTAAAACACTGACCAGACCGCATGCCATGTGTAAAATAGAAGAACTTTTTAAAACACTGACCAGACCTGCACCTGCAATGCATGCCATGTCACATGGCATGCATTGCATGTCTGGTCAGTGTTTTAAAAAGTTCTTCTAATTTACACATGACATGGCATGGGGATAGGGAGCGGGAACCAGGGGAGGAGAAAGAAGACCTTACCTTGTCCTGTCTTGGCAAGCTCAGCTCCAGCCTCCGATCAATTCTCCACCGTCCACAGTGACAGTCTGACACACACTGCTAGTGCTAGTCTAGTAGTTTCTCTTGACTAAGCATAACAAGCAGGAACCACCAGGCAGCTGCACTCCACTCCACGGTCACTCTGATCTCTCACTCCTCCTCCCCCGCTCCTCCGGTCAGGTACACTGGTCACTGAACACTGCGCGCGCTGCACGCATAGCAAGGTTCAGTGGAACTTAAGGCCCCGACCACCCGCGGCCGGGCCCGCTCTGGCTCCTCGATCTAACAAAAATGCAGCAACGACACTGGCTGTGCGCGGCACGCCGCTGATGACAGTGACAGACACTTCTGTCTGTTTGGGGATTTTCAGCGCCGATTTGCGGGCAGCACGCGGGCTTAACGGGCGGCTCTGCTTTGGGCCCCTAACAGTGACAGGGCCCTGGGCAGCTGCCCCATTTGCCCTGCGGTAAAAACGGCCCTGGTCAGGGGGGTCACCTGCACTTAAAGCGGAAGTTCCATTTTTGGGTGGAACTCCATTTTAAAAATAAACTTGCAAGTTCCTCCACCAAAGACAGGGACTCTATAAACAGAGGGGATTCCTTTCCTGGGAAATTAACCAGTAATTTCATGAAAGTAATTGGGAGCAAACAAACTACTACAACCAGCATATAGCATTAACCATACATATAGAGATGTGCACCAATATGGAAAAATAATACAAGCTTTATATAAGAGAAGCTTAAAGGAAAAGTCTAGCCTGAGCTTTTTGGGCTGGGATTCTCCTATGGGTCACCGGAGTGCAATTTGTTTTGCACTCCTGTGACCCATTTTCAGCAGAGAGCAGTCTGAATTACGCTGTGCACTGACGTCACTGGAATCAGTCCAGGCAGAGCGTCATCCCGACTTAGGAAGTATGGATCCGCCAGCTGCCTGGACTGATGGCAGCCTCAGCCTCTCAGCGAGCCGCTAAGACGGACGCTCCCACTCTTCCACAGCTCAACACTCCAGTGAGCGTGAAGGAGCAGAGCAGCCGATTGGGGATCATCGCAATGTAGCATCCATCTTTGTGTTGGAGACCTGAAAACAAGATCAGCTATAACATGGAGATCCTCTAGCTGTTGTCCAATCAGCCTGGAACACAGCTTCTCACCTGCACAAACTGTGGTGTGACACTAGAACTCAAAGTCAGTCTATCTAATCCTTGTCATATTCCCTTAGTAGTTTCTAATCTGTCATGCAATCGCACTTCTAAGTACCAGAAGTGGCCGTCAAATGCCTAACCTGGCTCTACTCTATGCTGGTTATTGAGCCCTGAGCTACGACTAGCTATAGAATCCAAGACCAGAGGGGACAGGGTTAATTTGAGATTTTCCTAGCTTGTGACGGAAAATATTAATTATATGAAGACAGGAGGCGAGTATCTTATGCATTATCTTTCTTTAATAATGCCCATAGCAGAAATACAGTAAACATTTATTGTAACTTAAAAAATTCAAAGAACTACCCTTCCCAGCAGTCCCTGGGCCAGTATAGCCCCTCCCAGACCGTAGCCTATATAAGGGACTGTCTGAGGTAACCTATTCCTCTTTCTTCATGCGAATTAGTGTAAACAGGAACCGAAGGTCCAATTAGACATCTCCGCGGCTGCCGGGAACCTTCCGACCGGAACACAACATCCGAATCTGGAGGAAACGAAAGGACAAGGCCAACACGGACCAACTTCATCCGGACCAGCTTCATCCCAACGGGGACTATAGGAAACCCAAACCATTCGGAGCCGACCGGTCAGTTGTCCTCAGGAACATGGACCAACTGATTCAGTCAACGGCATCCCGACTCCGGATCTGGAACGCAGTAGGAACCTCCATCTGTGGTGAACTAAACCCATGGATCGAAACGGACAGCAATCCCAACGGGGATAGTGAAAACTAACTCCCGGGGCGTACCAGCCTCCGACTTGCAGGGTGCGTGGTTCATCAGTCTAGAACGAGAGAGAGACAACCTCGTGACAGGGTTGGGTTGGGAGGGAAGATACTCGCCTCCTGTCTTCATATAATTAATATTTTCCGTCACAAGCTAGGAAAATCTCGAATTATACATCAGACAGGAGGCTCATATCTTATGCAAGTTCAAAGCTATAACAATGCATATGACCAATAACAATCAAAATAATCCACAACACTGACATAGATATGTGTACCTCCTGTTCAAAGCGGGATTGGCGGAAAAGCGGTCACTGACAACAGTCCGCCGCTATAGTAAGTCACAGAGGAAACCGGGAAGAGAGGATTAACGTAGGAAACGAGGAGTTGAAAGACTTGCGAAGATCGCAGCGAGGCTGTCAAGGACATATAAGTCTGTAGACAGCGGACCACATACAGTTGTGGATGTGCGGGGAAGAACGGGTAGAAAACCGATCGAAGTACCGTCTGGTCCAACGCACGACGGAAAAAGACTTGAGTCTCTGAGGCGAGGAATGACGCCTGGATATGTCCAAAGCCTTGACGTCTGACCCACGATGATGGAAATCAGACACAAGAAGACAGTAAGCTCGAAAGACAGTAACCTCAAAACAGAGTGTCAACGTCCCCCAGCCCGAGAACATGATCATGACCTTGGAAAAATCCCAAGTGTGCTAGTACATTGGGCGATTTAAACTTAACGCCTTCAAAATTGACACACCAACGGATCCAAAGAGTCCGCCCGATAATTGGCTATTACAGACCCTGGTGCTTGAACGGGGTCGACCCGTCGTTGATCACACCAAGTAACCCAGAGTCCCCAGGTAGATCGAGATGCCGATCTAGTCCCGGGGTCCAGTCCAAGGCAGGGAATCCCTAGCTGTTCCCGAAAGGTCGTAGTCTGCGACCGGAACCCCGATACTAACCATGTGAGAAGAGGTAGGATGTGCTTCGTGAGTAGAGGGTGCAGATCCCCGTTCGGACCAGCGAGGAGGTGGGGGGAATGAGGAAACAACCTGGGGAGTTCCACCGTCATCCTCAGAAGGAGGGGAAACCATGGCTGCGTCGGCCACCACGGAGTGAACCGCACGACTGATGCCCTCCGGCTCGCTAAGTGAAGGAGGACCCTGAGGGTCACCGGGAACAGGGGAACGCGTAATGTGTCCCCTGTGACCACGTTTGGTGGAGGGCGTCCACATGGTGCGCCTCCGGATCCGGCCTCCGGTTGTAAGAGCGCGGAAACTGGTGGTTGATACGGGGAACGAACAGGTCCATAGAGAAGGATCCGCGAAGTGAGCGAGGATCAGGGACCCTGACCGGTGCGGTCGCCAATCGTTGGAATCGGACAGGTAACGAGAATCCAATCTGCCACCCTATAGGGATAGTCTGTGGCATATCCCGCAATCGGGACGATGTTGCATTCCAGGCAGAAGTGCCCGAAGTCTTACTAGATCCGCTAGGATTCTGGATCAGGGGCCCACCAAGCGATCGACGTACCGGACTGCGGGTACGTTGTCCGAACGCAATAGCACACAGCAGATGGATGTGCGTGGCAACAGACTTCCGATGGCAAAAAAGGCCATCAGGGGTGTACGTGTTGATGTGCAGCCGAGGGTTCTCTGCGGACCACGTCCTACCGGAGGACGAGGGACTGCACCGAGCACCCCAGCCGAGGCGGCTGGTATCCGACCCTATGACGAAATCCGGTGAGGAGTTGAAAATGTCTCGCCGTTCCGTTTGACGGCATGACGTAACCACTACCGTAGGTCCACCATGGCTTCACTTAGTTTGTATAGCGAAGCCCTTAGCGAAGATGTAGAGTCTCGAGTCTCTGGAGGGTTCGACAGTGAAGAGGGGCTGGAGAGTGGCCTGGATTGACACCGGGAACAGGCCGACTAAGCGAGTCAGTCCACGTAACGACACCCGCTGCTGCCCAACATGATACTGATGTCTTTGCGGCTGGCGGCTAATTGGGTATGGGTAGCCGAAGGATCGCTCGGTTGGTGTCCACCAAGAACCCCAAAAACTCTATCTCCTGAAATGGGGAGATAATAGGTGTTCGTGATCTATGAGGAGTCCCAGATCGCGAAGCGATCCGACCATCCAGGAGGCGTGTTCGCTCGCTAGGCGAGGGGAACCAGCCATTAGAAGTAGGTGGTTCAAGTAGATGTTCAACCTCACCCTTGTTCCACAGGGCAGTAAGTTGGTGAGATTTCTCAAGCTCCCACCGGACGAAAAACCGCCTTTCTTCTTCCTGATCGGGAAGATGTTGTTGAGGAAGTTCAAAGAGAGCGGGTCCATCTCTACTATCGGCTGTTTGGTCCAAGGTCTAGCAACCTGTTGTCCATTAGGACGGTGTTTAGGTTTGAAAAACCGAATGGGATGGTGAACCAGGTATACGTCTGGTAATATAACTCCATTTGTCCTACCGTCTTAAAGATATCATCAATTAGCGTGATCCCATTGTGCTAGGTCAACCGGCTTACAGAGGCGGTCGCCTGCTCACTAAGGCGTAGGGTTAGGTGATAGGTCCAGAGATCTAAGACCCAGTACTGTGAGGTCCCAAAGGCCCTCTCTATTCCCTTCCTGGAATACTGAATGATTATGGGATCCACCTCTGGAGTGAGCACCACCGTATTTGGTAATGGAAGGGTGAGTATTCCACCCTCAACTTGTCCGGTTAGCGTACCGATCGATCTCCGGGTCTAGCATTCGATCTATTGGATCACCTCAGGTAGAGGTGCCCAGTCACCGGAGTGTGGGTGGCCAATCACCTCCTGATCGAAAAATGGTACTCCACAAGAGTCCAATAAGGTTTTACCCTGGGACCTAGGGTTGGCGTTGTCATGGAGCGCCATGTGCCCACTGCTCACATAATCATCATCATCATTTTCATCCTCAGACTCAAAGGTGTTAGCCGCCTCGTACTCCGCGGACGACTCTGGAAGAGTCCACGAGGAGTCTGGCTCAGTCCGTCTAGCGGATCGCTGCCTCTGCATGTGCATCTCCCCGAGGCTCGGGGGTCGATTGGAGTCTGGGAAGGCAGTGGGTCAGCAGGCCCGGGAGGGTACTGCCTGGGGCATGTTATTTACTTCCCCTGCCGGGGAGTCCGTGGGTCGGCAGTCCTGGGAAGGTACTGCCTGGGGCATGTTATGTACTTCCCCTGCCGGGGAGTCAGAGGGTCGGCAGTCCTGGGAGGGTACTGCCTGGGGTATGTTATTTACTTCCCCTGTCGGGGAGTCAATGGGTCGGCAGTCCTGGGAGGGTACTGCCTGGGGCATGTTAATTACTTCCCCTGCCGGGGAGACGGAGGCCACATGCCCTACTCAGGGGCGTTATATCCTTGCCGGGAGATCCGGACATAGGGGTGCATGTGGGTTGGAACAACCGATGCCCTGGTAGTCTGGACGGACCTACCGACCAGCTCAGGAACCAGTGCAGCACTGAGGTAGGTAGGGCCTTCCAGGGCTGCGTCCACCACTTCAGTGGCACCAGTAGGGAGTAAAGGATCTGTCGCCAGCCACAGGAGAAGAGTCAGCTGTCTGCGGACAGCACGGCCGTGCAGCACAGGAAGATACGGAAATTATGTACTATAACTTGTATAGTAATTTCTATAATTCATTCAATTATTGTTATAATTTGTTTATTTATTTATATATATATATATATATATATATATATATATATGTATTTATTTATTCAATTATATATAAAGTATAGTTTAATAGTTTATATTTTAAAATTTGTTTATTATATATATTTATATATTTATTTATTTATTTATTTATTCAATCATATAGATTGTATAAATTATTTATTTATAGACATTTATGTTCATTGATTTATTTATATTTACTTAATAAGTCAATAATTTATTCATTCGTATAATTATTTAAATTTATTATTTATTTACATGTATTAATATATTCATTATATGTAGAATAGACTACAGGGGAATAAATTCCCAGAACAAGAACTGATGTTAATGTAACTGAAGGTGAAGGAGTGACAGAAGCAGGGGAGGGGAGGAATTCCCCACCAGCTAGGTGTGAGTGACAGAAGTTAGATGAGGGGAGATATTCCCCACCACAAGGGGAGCTAGACGTGAGGCTCGGGGCCATAGTCTCGCGAGACTACGGCCTAACGTGATTTGCATAGATCAGTGAGATCTACACAGGGTTCCAACCATACAGCCGCCCGCACCCTGGCGTGGAGGCGATGAGGAGAGACGGTCTAGCACACGGAGGATGGGGTCCCCAGGACAGGTCCGCAGCAATGGCGCCGTCGATTCGCGACAATAGCGCGATAGGTGCAGGGAGATCCTCACCGCCACGCCCCCCTCAGAGATGAGACGCTCTGAGGAGAAGGAGAAGAAGGGAAGTAGGAAAAAAGGCGCCGAGATGTTAAATGGCGCCGTCCTACCTCCAGTCAGAAAACGAGCAGTGTGCAGAGCGCACCGGGGGGAAACAAAAGAAGCAAAGCAGCGGTATATTGTAAAATAAACAAATAAAGAAGCCCAATGACTGTAAGGCCCCGTACTCACGACCAAACATGTCTGCTGAAACTGGTCCGCGGACCAGTTTCAGCGGACATGTTCGTTCGTGTGTAGGCAGTAACAGACAGGATTCCAGCAAACAATCGTCGGCCAGACCGTTTTCCAACGAACAACTGTTTCCTGGTCTTGCTTTAAAACAGTCTGCTGGAATCGTGTCCGTCAGACATGTTCGGTCGTCTGTACACAAAAGCAGCGTACAAAAACCCCGCGCATGCTCAGTCCAAATGAGGAGACGGGAGCGCTCGTTCAGGTAAAACTCGTGTTTGTTTGGGATATGGCACATTCGTCATTAGAAACCTTTTATTCTAGCAAGAGAACAATGTCTTAAAAAGGCGCACTAAACCACATTTTCTTGCCTCGTTTTATTAATTCTTCTCTTGCTAGAATAACCCCGTTCTCTTGCTGATGCAATTTCAATAGAGTTGTCCCATACTGAAATGTCACATTTCTTGCTTGTGATGTAATCCTTTAATAATGTTTTCTATGCCAGACGTGTGTTTTGGTTGGTGGTCCTCCCTAATTTATAGTAGTCATTTTTGTAAAGGAATGTGCATCTTTTTTTGTTTTTTGTTGTTTTTAGTTATGTCACCATTTATATATTTTTTTTTTAACATGTTTTTTTCTTTTTATTTATTTTCTTTTTTTTTTTTGTGTTTCATTTGAGAATATTAAACCATGTTGGCACACCAAATGTCCCCCCCCCCCCCCCCAAGGAGTGTGTCCTTTGTAAATGACCCATTGTATATTTATTAAAGGTTTGCTGCCTAATAATCCCCACAGTATAACAAACAATAGACATGTTTTCAAATGAAAGCAAAAAGCCTTTTATTCAGGCAAATGTCATCACAAAAAATAAACAGAACGGCAGCACTAGAATAGATAGCAAACTATATGCAAACTTGCATTTCCAACATGGTGAAGGATAAACTTCCAAGCCTCAGGAGCCAAACCCAAAAATAGGAAGCAGCAGCACAGAAACAAAGGAACCCAAACTGTGGTAGTCCAAACAAGATGTCCTTTATGTGGAAGGAAATGGAAGGCAGAGAATCAACGTTTCCTCCTCTTTCCAGCCTTCCCTCCAGGCAGCCTTCCAGCGGATCTAACGCGGGGTCTTGCAGGTGGGGTCGATGTGGCAGCAGGAGGATGGTGTTCCGCAAGCCGGGCCGGGTCACATAGCCCAGTGTCTGGGGTCAGCAGGCCCTTCTGCATCCACCAAAGGACCTGGTTCATCAGGGCCTTTGCCAGTCTTCTCTGGTCCTCCTCCCCTTCATTCAAATCGTGGGCCAATGAGGCACTGAAGGCCTCTGTGGGGTTGAGGGGGGCCCTCATGATGGCGCTTGCCTTCTGTATCATGCGGAGGCTTGCCTCCTCCACAGGCCTCAACTGCCTCCTTCGGCCTGATGGCCTCACCTGGGGGGGAGAAGACTGGCTGGTGGTGGTTCTCCTGGCCGGGGGGACCTGCTGCAGGCCACTGGGCCCAGCCTCCTCCTGGCTGCCACTGACCCCGGCCTCCTCCTGGCTGCCACTGACCCCGGCCTCCTCCTGGCTGACAGACACCTGAGGATCTGCCACCTCCTGGCTGATCTCTTCTTCCTGTGTGGAAAAAAAAGGACATTTTTTACAAATTCGCTAAATAAAACCACACTCATTTTCATGTTTTTCGTTTACTATTTTCTGTTCATTATTACTTGAATACACTCTACTTCTGACCCCTGCAGTTGTCATCCCTGACACCTATTTGTCTGTACACCTTTTTTTTGGCTTTTTCCCAGCTTGGCTTTGCTTTTACAATATCAAATCATTAATCCACCAAGAATTATTTACGCCAGAAATATAGAGGAAACTACTATACCTCCTCATCGAAGGGTGGCAGATCTGCATCTCTGTCAGCCAGGCCCTCTTCCTCCGACTCTGCATGGCTGTGATCATCTGGGGAATGTCCGCTGGAAGGTAGCATGGAGGAAAGGTTGGAAGAAAGACTCGACATCGTTTTCCTGCCTTCCATTTCGTCCCGCAAAAAAGCCATCTGTTTATAATACCACAGTTTGGGTTCCTTTGCTTGTGTTGCTGCTGCTCCCGATTTTTTGCTTTTATTAGCTTTGTATGCTCTCCTGTATGTGCTTCTGAGGTTGGCAAGTTTATCCTTCACCATGTTGGCAGTGCATCCTGGCACCCATGTTTGCATATAGTTTGCTAGCTCTTCTAGTGCTGCCGCTCGTACATCTTTATTGCAATATAATGCGTGTTTTGAATTCCACAGGATGGGCGTGTCCTGATATTTTTGAAGTAAGGCCTCTATAGCTTCCTTGGTTTGTAGTTGGTCCATTTCACTTTTTGAAAAAGGATATTTCTTTTGGAGTCTAGATTCGCAAAACATAAACCAAAGAAAAATAAATATTCAAAAGGATCAGCGTTGACCTTGATATAATATGTGTCTTGAAATTTATTACCTATATCTAATTACAAACACAGTCTCTCTTGTTTAAACAATGATTGGCAGCTCGGCCGCATTGGTTGTACCAAACATTGATTTGCTAGATGCAGAGCCATTGTTAACATTGCAGTAAATATTTTTAATATAGAAAAATAAACAATGCTTACAAATGACAGTATTCATCTAGGCACTCTTTCATGTGTAAATCTCATGCCCCTGACAATGGATGACATAAAAGACACTTCCTAATGACCTCTGTACAACCAACACTTGAACAATACTTTGCCTGATCTGAATACACCATTAAAAAACTTGTCAATGAGGTACAGCATTGTTCACATCTCTATTTTGTGAGGTGTCCAAAAGCATTTGGATACCAAAATAACATTGTGGTACCCCATAGACAGAATAGCTTAAAAAGGGTGCAACCAACAGCCCAAACCCCCATCCCATGTGTCTACATTTTCAAGGCCTCTGCTGATCACATTTTTAATTTCCTTACCTTCCTGTCTCTCGCTCCTCGTTTCTCACGCTCGCCTAATTACCGCGTAAGATGCGTAATCACGGCGTGCACCTTTTAAACACTCCGCGTATTTATTAAACCCCGCCCTCGTCACCTTTGCGAGGCCCCTAATCAATGAGTTTAGGAAATATGGCGTTAACTGTGTATGTTCTGGATGCGCTCGAAGATTCTCCGCGTAACCGACGTAAACACGTTGTTTGCATTCTCTACACTCCGCGTATGTATTAAACGCCGCCCTCTTCTCCGCCCATGGCATAAGAATTCATCTTTTCCACGCCCATATTCTCTGTGGGAAAGGAAAGATGGCGATGTCACACGAGCGGGCACGATGCTCTCATGCCACAAGTGAAGGGACAGAGGCAGGGACGTCCCGATCAAGGCCAAGAAGATACAAAGCCACTAATATGCGGTTCCAGGAAATGGTGGAGTTAGTTTACATCATGCGAAAGAAGGACTATGATGGTGAATTAGGCCCATACAAGACCCCTAACCGCCGAAAGGCACATATTATGGACAAGGTGGCGAGGAGAATGCAGAGGATGTTTGGGATCACCAGGTCCAAGGAACAGCTGAGGAAACGCTGGTCAGACTTAAAATTGAGGGAGCCACATCAGATGAAGAAAATACTTAAAATTCTGCGTAAAAGTAAGTAAATATATATTGGGGTTGGGGGGGGGGGGTGGGTGATTGTCTGCAATAATGTGTTGCCATGTATATTTCACCATCTGCCTCCTTGGCCTGCTTATAATTTTAAAGACATGTTGTCATTTTTTTTTTATGACATAAATACCTACATATTTACAAATAGTGTTCTTAGTAAACCACGTAACATCACATAGTTTCTCAGAAAGGCTCGGTTATTCCAGGAACAACACACCTGGACATGGCTCACTGGCCAAAAACTTTGTTTGTAAACATTGTGTAAAAGCTAGTTCAAAAAAATAAAATTAGGAGAATGGGAAAGGCAAACAGGATTCATTCTAAAAACAGTGGTAATAAAGCAGATGTTTTCACATCTGCAATGCAGAGCACCTGTGTCTCCCCAAACCAAAAATGGGTTTTGGTAGGGTCTCCCAGAAATACTGTTTAGGGGGGACATCCATGTGTGTCACTTTGCTAAAAAGGGGCAGGATCAGAGCTTCCCATAGAAGTAATTGCAAAATGTAGGTTTGGTGAAAGCTAAAAGTAACTAAATGAAAGCATCTTCTAAGCAATGTGTGCGATTTATGCTCTCCAATATCTGTGTGCTGATGAGTCTACATTTTTTTTTGTTTATTTCAGGGGAAAGAAGTCGCCAGCATTTGGAGGAGGCAGAGAGGGCCAGACAAGGCCAAAATCTGCCATCTCAACATGTGGAGGAGGAGGAGGATGTGGAAGGAGAAGAGGATGTGGAAGGAGAAGAGGATGTGGAAGGAGAAGAGGATGTGGAAGGAGAAGAGGATGTGGAAGGAGAGGAGGAAGGAAGAAAGGAGGAAGGAAGAGAGGAGGAAGAAGTAATTTTGGACTTAGAATTTATAGCAGATGAAGGGCAAGTGGCGGAAGAACAATTTGGCGAATTGAAAGAAGGTGGATTGATGGATGAAGGAGGAGTCGAAGATGATGGGGAAGTGGTGGAAGAAGGAGGAGTGATAGAAGATGATGGGGAGGTGGTGGAAGAAGGAGGAGTGATAGAAGATGTCGAAGAGGTGGAAAGGAGAAGCCCATCAGGTCAGTGTCACCCTAGCTTGATTAAAAAAAACATATGTAGATAGGCCTCATCGAAAAATAATTTTGTAAATGACCATTTTTTTTTTTTTTTAGGGGAGGAGGATGGTGTGCCAATATTTTCACGTGCAAGTGCTGCTATAATTATTCAGCAGGTAATGGAGTGCAGCACTGAAATGCACAATATGCGTGAAAGGATGGTTGTCATGGAAGAGAATTTAACAAATGTCCTTTTGGAATGCTGCACGGAAATGGACAATATGCGGCAAAGAATGATGGTCATCGAATCTAATTTTAAAAATATTATTGACATGATGGGCCGTGTCAAAGACTGAAACACCCCCCCGCCCATCCCCCGCCCCCACAAACATTTTTACTGTTTTAATAATGAATACGCCAAAATTTGAAGATACACACACAGTGTGCCAACATGTGCTATCTGCCATCACAGAATATCTAGTGTCTGTGCTTTGTGGGTCCAACCCCCTCCTCCATCCTCAAGTAGTTGAGAGGAAGGGTTTGCTCCCACAGAACACAGACATTGATCACCCATGATGTCAGATAGCACATGTGGCCATTTGTCTGTTGAACCAATGACATTTGGCGAGTTTGCACTGAATGTGTGTATCTTCAAATTTTGGCGTGTTCCAGTGTGAAAGCACACCATGACTGACTGCTGTTGTGAGTTTTTATATTTTTATAATTGTATTTTGTTACTTTTTGACCATGTTGAACATTTTTGGATGCTATAAAGTTTAGACCATAAAGAATAAACAC
Source organism: Rana temporaria (assembly GCF_905171775.1). NCBI lineage: Eukaryota > Metazoa > Chordata > Amphibia > Anura > Ranidae > Rana > Rana temporaria. Next base: position 163,186,413 of record NC_053489.1, on the reverse strand, counting down.
CGAAAAAAAAAAAAAAAAAAATATATATAGAATTATAAATCTCTCTAATCACTGAATTTAGTGAAGTCGAGATTTGACTCCTAAATCTCAACAAAAAATTTTCTTATTGAAAAACACACACAAAAAAAAAAAAATGTTAACAAAATATTGGTTTTTGTGCATAAAAAATATAAAGAAAATAAAAAATACTAAGGCGGTAAACACCCCACCAAAAATATTCAATATATATATATATATATGTAAACAATAAATCTAACTATATTTGATAAACAAAAATGTGAACTTGTTAAAAAATGTATAATCTGCATACTATTTTTGGTTGAATTACCTAAAAAAAAAAAAAAATTCTAAAAAAATTTTGTAGACTCCTAAGTACAAAAGCAGGGAGTAATGAAAAAAATATAAAATAATTTTTGGGGTCATGAACAAGCAAAAATTAAAAAACTTGACCTCAAAATTGACAAATGGAGTTGCTTCTTATTTCTAGACTCAATACCCTGTTTGTAGATGAGTGAATACTGTGCTAAATGTGGTTATTTACTAAAAGTGGAGAAATCAATTATGCATTAAAATTGAAGAAGTTAGTTAGAGAACCAGGAAGACAGATAAAAAGAGAAAAAGCATTAATGACAAACAACTGTATAAAGTCCAATGGTCTAATTATTTATTATTTGAGAGAATATTCCTTTCTTTGGGGGCCGAATTAGAAAGAAATATGATCTGGCATAGCAATGGCCCCCCGACCCATGAAGTACTCAACATATTTGTCGCGTACCTCACGAGCTGATTGGGGGGCCAAGCCAGCGCGACCAGTGTCCAGCCCGGGAAGGGGATCTGAGGGTAGTCTTGCCTCAGAACCGATGTCGGGTAGGTACGTCTGGGAGTGCCTGCGTAAAAAGTTGTGCAAAATGCAGCAGGCAAATACAACGGTGTCCAATTTATATTCCGCCAGATGTATCGATGTCCTGAACAGGCGGAACCGGTTGGTGAGTATCCCAAAGGCATTCTCGACTACCCTCCGAGCCCTGGCCAACCGAAAATTAAACACACTCCTCTCTGAGGTGAGGGTCCTCTGGGGAAAAGGCCGCATGAGGTGAGGACCAAGCCCGAAAGCCTCGTCCGCTAGGAACACAAACGGAAGTCCTTCCACATTATCTTCATCTGGTGGCAATGCCAGACCACCAGCTTGGAGACGATCATAGAAATCAGTCCGTGCGAACACTCCCCCATCAGACATCCGGCCATTCTTCCCCACGTCCACATATAGAAACTCATACTGTGCCGACACCACCGCCATCAACACAATACTATGATAACCCTTGTAATTATAATAGTAGGACCCCGAGTGGGGTGGGGGCACAATGCGGACGTGTTTCCCATCTATTGCTCCACCGCAGTTCGGAAAATCCCACCGCTGGGCAAATTGGGAAGCCACAGACTGCCATTCCTGTGGTGTGGAGGGTAGCTGTGGGGACAAACAAAAAAAGAGATTTAGTACTTTGGAATAAAAACATCCTACAAGCATCCTTGTGACACTTCAAAGTATTAAAATTGCATTTGAAAAATGTGCATGGAGAATTTGGGAAATGAAATATATAGGGCCACTTCATTAAGAGACTCCACAGCCCTCTGATGGGGACAATAAAAGTTTGAAGGGGGGGGGGGGGACACAAAAACCAAAAAGTCCTGTTTTAAAAAATGGCAAGGTGGGTTTGTCCCTAGGATAGCATGCTGGACAGGTTAATATTGGGTAAGGGACAAATATGCAGGTAGGCCAAGAAAAAAACATGTAAAGCTGATATCAACATGCATAGGGAGAAAAGGGAACGTTAGTTAAACACACAGCATATCTGGGAAATTAAAAATAAAGTTAGTTAGCAACATTATTACAGCCAGGAAACTTACCTTAATATACTCCTCATGCATAACTTTGATGATGGCAGCACACGTGTCCGGTATGATGACCCCAAGCGCCTGCGGAGAGATGCCTGTTGAGAACTTGAGGTCCTGCAGGCTCCTCCCAGTCGCCAGGTACCGCAACGTGGCAATAAGCCTCTGCTCGGCCGTGATGGCTTGGCGCATCACAGTGTCCTGCCTCGTGATATAGGGGGACAGAAGTTCCAGCAGACTGTTGAATACGGGGTCCGTCATGCGGAGAAAATTCCTAAAGTCATTAGGATTATTCTCCTGGAGTTCCCTAAGCAGAGGCATATGTGAGAACTGGTCACGCTGGCGCAACCAATTCTTGGTCCAGAAACGCCTCCGCCCCCTGTTTCTGGCCAAAGTACTGGAAAAATGAACATATCCAGCAGCCATCCCATAAACAGCACCAACTCGCGAAAATTTACGCTGCTGCTCCATCATGGCTTCAAACCGGCCGGCTGGTCAGTCAAGAACACACTCAAACAGAAAGCACTCGCAAATCCAGCACTACCTGCGACAAACGCGTGACAAACAGATACGAGCGCACAGGATGCAACTGCTAAAGCAGAAACAACCTGCTAGCCTATAGCCGAATGACAACTACGTTACCGCAAGCACACGCACTGAACCCGTGAATACACGCTGTCAAAGCCTGGAGACCGAGAAGCGCGAATCAGCTCTAACCAAACCTTCACTAACACGAGCAAACCCGTAACTAGCAAAAGAGGAACAGAGGGCGGCGCCATTAAGTTTGGTCTTCCCCTTTATAGTGACGTCGTACGTAGTTTACGTGCACGCGTTCCGGTACGACGGTAATTTGGTCCGCTGGTGTGTACAAGCCAGCGGAACCAAACAAAAATCAGCCTTGTACGCCGGAAACTGTCGGGCAGACAGTTTCCAGCGCACAGATCCGGTCGTGAGTACAAGGCCTCAGATGTACACATCAGAGGAAACCGCGTTCTCTACAAAACGGGTGGCACAGATAGCAAAGTGGGAAAAGCATACAGCAAAAACTAAACGTTTATCATTTTTAGAAATATCAGTTGTGCTTCATAAGACAGAAGGTTGATAGAACAACACACAGATGAAGGTCTGAGGGGATCAGAGGGTATATACAGATACAGGTGGAAGTTGAAGGGAATAGCGGAGGAGGGAAAAACCTCTGTAGCTGTAATAAAAGCCGGGGTGGGAGGGGGGGGGGATCCCCAGCACCCTGTGGAAAGACGATGTGACATTAGGATCTACACAAATTAAAAAGGCTGCTGATAACCAAATAACAAGCAAGCCTACATAAAAATTATAAACATAGAGTAATGTACTTATCTGAGTTCTGGCTATGAGCAGAAAGAAAGAGGAATAGGTTACCTCAGACAGTCCCTTATATAGGCTACGGTCTGGGAGGGGCTACACTGGCCCAGGGACTGCTGGGAAGGTTAGTTCTTTGAATTTTTTAAGTTACAATAAATGTTTACTGTATTTCTGCTATGGGCATTATTAAAGAAAGATAATGCATAAGATATGAGCCTCCTGTCTGATGTATAATTAAAATAACAGGAGCTGCATAAAAACTCTATTGCAATAAACAGGTTCACACACTAACATACAGCAAGATGACCATTACACACATAAATTAGTACAGACCTAGCTATCTGGCACTGTGCCTGTTAGATAATTAACAATAGGACAGAGATTGGTGTGTCACAAGGATTCAGATACACACTCAAGAAGCTATGGCCAGCTGCATTTATTTAACTTTTTATTTATTTTTAAACACACATCAGACCGGCTAGATCTAGCCTTGGTTAACACAGGTCTGCATGGGCACCCTGACCGCTCTGTGACCACACAGTCCCATGTGCAACAAACTGCGATGCCCTGCATGTTCTGACACCTTTCTATCTGAACCAGCATTAAAGCGGAGTTCCGACAATTTTTTTTTTAAAAGTCAGCAGCTACAAATACTGTAGCAGCTGACTTTTAAAATAAGGACACTTACCTGTATAGTGCGCTCTCACCTGAAGCAGATCTTCACAGCCTGGTTCTCTACTGCACATGCGCGAGTCGCGCTGCGTGTTCTGAGTGGTCCCTGCTGTCTTCTGGGACCTGTGTGTTTCCCAGAAGACAGCAGGGGGGGACAGAGGAGGGGTCGTACATGGCGTAGATCGCCACGGATTTTGCGGCAATCTTTCGCCGGAAGTGGGAGCAAATACCTGTATTAGACGGGTATCTGCTCCCCCTCCCCCTGAAAGATGGCAAATGGGATACCGGGGGGGGGGAGGGGGGGTTGAATCCGAAAAACGGAAGTTCCAGTTTTGGGTGGAACTCCACTTTAACCACTTGCCGACCACC
>NC_053489.1:163119641-163177141 GCF_905171775.1 Rana temporaria | reverse complement strand
CTGACACTTGCTTTGTTCTAGAGGCTGAGAGGACGAGTGAAGGTGAACAATGGCCGATCCATCGTCTGCCTGGAGGACTGGAATCTAGGACAAGGTAGGGGGGCTTCTTCTTTATCTTCTCTTGTAGCTGGAGGCTCAGACTGGGGCTGATGCCTTGTCTTATTTGTTATTCTATACCAACAATGCATGCAGCACTTTATATATTGTATACTCCAATCAGCCCTCGAGGAGCTCTATTTCAGATACATACTAGGGTCAATTTAGAGTAAGGTGACCAGATTTTTCAAATTAAATCCGGGGACATTTTTTTTTTTTATTGGCAAATGGTAAACTATCTTATACGCACATTTTACTCAAATTATATATGCAGTCAGTAGTGTAGCGTGGGTTGTCAGCGCCCGGGACAAAGCAAGAAATTTGCACCCCCGCCAGACTTTTAGCACTCCCTTCCACTAGTACAGTAGTACTGACCAACTTGATTCCTACACTGACCTACCTGACCACTGCACTAACCTATCTGATTCCTAGACTGACTACTACACTTACCTACCTGACCACTACACTGACCTACCTTATCCCTACACGGACCTACCTTATTCCTACACTGACCTACCTTATCCCTAACACTGACCTACCTGATTCCTACACTGATCTACATGATTGCTATACTGACCTACCTGATTCCTGCACTGATCTACATGATTGCTATACTGACCTACCTGATTCCTACACTGACCTACCTGATTCCTACACTGACCACTACACCAACCTACCTGATTCCTACACTGATCTACATGATTGCTATACTGACCTACCTGATTCCTATACTGACCACTACACTGACCTACCTGATTCCTGCACTACTCACACCCCCGTCCTATATGAACAGTGTAGATCGGTTGATTTTGCTGGCCTCCATGATAATGTAACGGCTGTGGTGAACGGGAGTGAACCTCAACTGCGGATAGGAAAGACCTCAATGCACTTTGCTATGTGAGAATTCAGTATTGGACCCTTAGGCGTCACTCCAATCAGAGAACAGGAGTTTGGGGGTTCTCTACATCATCTCTCTCTCACATAAAGAAATGTATTGAGCTACTAGGGCTGGACGCATTACAACATGCAACCAAACCTTAGGCTTTAAAAGTATACGATACACATGAAGATTCCAATGCACTTCTCTTATGTAAGTGATTATCAGTACGGGACCCAAGGCGTCACTCCAATCAGAGAACAGGAGTTTGGGGGTTCTCTACATCATATCACTTCAACATAAAGAAATGCATTAGGCCACTAAGGGAATAGGTATGAAATACCTTCAACCCTTAGCATAGAAAAGTTTAAGCGAACATGTTCAGTAACTTAGGGCGGAAGCCCATATACAAGTAACAACGTATGTCAGGCACGTAGCATATGAGAATACTGTATGCAATAGCAAATTACTTAAGAGAGACAACTTTAGCGTAACTGAGTTGAGAGTGTATGTCCCTTTAAGATATTGCACAGCGGTCAGCTGAAGACACACCAATATAATCCCAAGCAGCAGGATAGCATTAAATAAGCCAATTTTAAAAACAGTACTTGTAAAGGCTATATGTGAAGCGGGTAATTCTAGAGCAGAAATAGTACTTATCCGTTTTGCAGGGATGAGTGTTTTCCAGAGTATTGCAGCAGCAATGGGATTCTTCTGTTGGAGGGACTCCTGGTGGGGGATAGCTTGGGGTGTCCGCAGCAACTCTAGCAAGGTTAGCAGCGCAGCTCCAGGAATGGGATGGTCTCCAGCTCAGGGATGGATGGTAGCTGTAGTTCTTTGGTAGTCAAGCCAGCTATGGCCGACAATGATAGAACAGTGTGCAATCTGCACACTGTTCTGTTTATAGGACCCAGGCAGGTGTAGTGCAGGTGTGCCAAATCCAGCGCTGAGTGCGCTCGTCACTTCCGCATTCCAAGCTGGAACGCACGCGGCGCCGGGCGATGACATCACCGTGCGGTCGCCGTATGCGTTCCAGCGTGGAACGCATTACGGCGACAGCAAAAGCGCCTGTTACAGATAATCCATCGGAGCAGGGCTCCCCAGCACCATGTACTGTTCCCGACACCTAGCCGCTCCTCAGTATCCCCTGCCAAGAGCTTCTCCAATAGCCACCGTATGCTCTGCACCGCCCCTCCCCTCCGCTGTTCTCACACACACATGGGCCACCTGCACCAGAGGGATCATGGGGGACAGGCTGGACCACAGGAGTCAATGGGCGGCGGAGCAACACAGCACACTTGGGAGGGCACAGTAATGATTTTGCGCACCCCCAAATGTTGCACCCGGGGCGAGAGTACCAGATGCCCTTCCCAAGCCACTGCAATCTGGGGTCAAATTTGGGGACAGACTGCCTCCGGGTACAGAGGGTCCTCAATCCGGAAACCGGTGATGTCTGGTCACCCTAATTTAGAGAGGAGCCAATCAACCTATCTGCACGTCTTTCGAGTGTTGGAGGACACACAAGCATAGGGAGGGCATGCAAACTCCATGAAGATAGTGTCCTGGTTGCAATCCAAACCAAGGACCCTTGTGCTGGAGGGTAGGAGTGCTAACTGCTAATTCACTGTGTTCATGCACATCTTCATTATCTGATAGGTTAACACGGTTTCTTGTATGCACACAGGCTTCTACTACATTTTGGAAAATGCTGAAGGTATCGGTGGTCACCATTGTGGCATTTTGAGTTTGAGACAAGCCCCAGGGATGACCTCTCTGTCTGGAGGTATTTGTAGTCTATAAAGAGTTCTGGACTGCTGAAAAGTTTCATGTGTTTAGCATCCAGCAGGAAAGATGAGGTTGAAATGGAAGCTTCTGATAGAGCGCCTCTTCCTTCCATCATACACAGCAAACCAGAAGAGCCACCCCAGAAAAGTTGTAGCACCAAGCTCTACCTGATTACCGCCGTGCTGGCCTGGTTAGTGACCGGTACAACCATCTCGAGCCTAAATAAATGGATCTTCGCAGTTTACAACTTCCAGTATCCTTTGTTGCTGTCCTCACTTCACATGCTAACTGCCATCCTGTTAGACTATCCCATCCTCAGGTTTGGCTTGGTACCTGTAAACACTGAGGAAGAGAAGACGCTGAATACCAGCGCACGGTTGAAAGTGTTCCTCTTGAGTCTGACCTTCTGCTCCAGCATTGCCTTTGGAAATCTTGGACTGAGCTGTGTTCAGCTTTCTTTTGCACAGATGATCTATACCACAACTCCTTTTTTTACCCTGGTTCTTTCTAAACTCTTCCTGGGCACCAAACATCATGCCCTTAAGTACACTGCCATGATTCCTATTTGCCTGGGAGCTTGCTTTAGTATTATCGGAGAGGTGCAGTTCGATCAGACGGGATGCATCTACCTTTTTGCTTCAACGTTTCTCAGGGGACTGAAATCTATTCAGCAGAGTAAGTCATTGCACCTATATTATATATCATTCTGTTATTGTTTCACATTATTTTGTGTTCTTTTATTCAGGCATTTGTCTTTTTTTTTGTTCATTAAGTTTTTATTGAAAAGTATATATTACAGAAAAAACAAAACGAACGAACAGTGACAGTCATTCAATCACTAGCATCAAAGGTGAAACAGTAAACAATAGTGTACACAGACCTCACAACCCACAGTACGTGCGCAGACGCAGGGGCTAGAGCTGGGGGTGAAAAGGGACACAATAACACATACACCACCTGCGAGGATCCACGATTCGGAAACAACGCATTGGCAACAAAACCTAAGATAGCGTACTTAAACATCAATACCAAGACTGTCTCTTAGAAAGAGAGACACAGTGGTATAGAGACCAAAAGAAAAACAGAGACGAGAGGGGGAAGATAGACAAGTTGAAAAGAGAGAAAAAGAAAGGGGGTGGGGATAGAAAACCCATCTCAGGTACACTCCATATGTTAATAGCATAACCAATCAGTAGAACAATAGAATCAAATGAGTCAGATTGAGACATAATGTCTGCGTAGGCAGAGGTAAACTTGAAGGCAAACCAGTCAGACCATATTTTGCGTGATAGATCCTCTGAAGCTCTAAGGGAATGAGTGAGATCTTCCATATGATAAATATGGTCCACCTCCATTAACAGGCATTTGTCTTTTAAGGTGCACCTGTGCCCAGACTATACACATTAAAGTATTTACATATTCTGAACCAGCAGTAAATGCGCTATAAAACAAGCCCCCACTCATCTCTGTAGCTATAGGAATTGTAGAAAAATGTATTCTAAATTCTTAAGGCCTTATTCACACCTGTGCATTTAATGTGCGGCGTGTTAACACAAATCCTTCTTACTACATCTTTGTTGCATTTAATCAAAACACACATTATGTTGAGCTCAATGGTTATACGTGTCAGCAGTTTTCCATGGAGAGTGGAATCTTGACCGTGTGCCAGCCTTCTAATGTAAACACACAGCGGGTGTCCTGAGCTGTTAGAAACATTAGAGTCTTTGTTGTGATATTTGAGAATAAATATCTTAGAGTACAAGCATCTAGAGAGGTCAGATTTGGCTTGTTTTAAAGTTCTTTTACTACTTGTAAAGAATATAGAAATACTGTAACTTCTTCCCACCAGCATGATGCATATATGCAGCGACGTGGCAGGCAGACCCTAATGTCCAGCCGCCGTAGGTATGTATCCACGCAGCTTCGAGTTTTTTTTGCTGACAGCGTGCACTGAGTTCACTGTGAAAGCTCCAGGTCTCCGTTTGTGATTGGGATCCAGCACAAGGGGGCACCCAATCATGTGACCTGTGTAACAGCCAATGACAGCTTTCACGTGATCAGGAAGCCGCTTCTACCTCTTGGTGTTAACACCCATTTAAAGGGCTGTTGGGAGGTGGCAGCAAGGGGGTTAAATACCATATTCTGGGCACAGGTGCATTTTAGATTATTCAGTTGTTGTTTAACTCATCATGGCATCAGTGCTGAACGTTGTAGAATGGTTGTAGCCCATATGCAGGCAAAACATTTTTTACAGTACTGAGAGGTTAGAACTGTCATATTTTTACTGCTGTCTGTGTCTCCTTAGGGAGCTTTTCCCTTACTTTTTTTGACTGGTGACAACTTGTCACAACCCTATACAGAGTGTCACAGGGACAGGAAGTGAGGGCAGAGCTTCCCAATAGATAAAATGCCCAAAATATCCAGGTACGGGAAAACAGGTAATTTCTCTCCTTCCTAACAGGATACAGTAGTCTGAACACTGTCCTGTGAGGAAAGGGAGAAGGTCATTAACCTTCTGTGAGCTCAAATATTGACCAAAATGAAGGTCACGAAAGGTTTAGTCTGGCCTTTCCTAACTAGGGGTCTACAGAACCATAGGGTTCCTTCAAAGGTTGCTAGGGGTTCCTTGAGCAATGAATGATTTCTGCCTCTCAGATAATTATTTACTGACAACAATGGTCTTTTTAGCTGTATTTGAAGTGGAGTTCCGCCTTCCCCTCAAAAAATGTAAAACGTCTCCAGCTACACATACTGTAGCTGATGACCTTTCCTGGAGTCCAGCAATATCGGCACCGCAGGTGATGTTTCCATCAGATGTCAGGTGGTGCCACCGCTATATCCGGTAAGGGAACCCAGCTGTTAAGCCTTACGGTTTCACGGCTGGGTCCCTACTGCGTATACATGAGGCACGGATGCGCTCTTCTACTGGCCTGACAGTAGGGGAAGGAGGAAGAGGGTGCCTGACTACTGACGTACTTGGCCGCTAAGGGGGCCTGACAGAAGTGGGGACAATGTACCCGTCAAAAACAGGTACTCCACCACAGAAGGTGCCAAATGTGGCACCGGAGGGGGGGGGGGGGGAGAGACAGATAAGCAAAAGTTCTACTTTTGGGTGGAACTCCGCTTTAAGGGTGACATTTTCTCAATGACCACAAAGGGAAGGAGCAGTCTTACCACTGACAATCACACTGATGTATGGTGAGCTGTAAATTTAATACGGCAGCTGCTGACTTTTAAAAAATGGACACTTACCTGTCCAGTGCGCCCGCAATGTCAGCAGCCAAGGCTGAGCAATCGCTCGGTCCTCGGCTGCTTCCGCCGCCATCCTCGGTGAGGGAATCAGAAAAGTGAAGCCTTACGGCTTCACTGCCCGATTCCCTACTGCGCATGCGCGAGGATCGTGGCGCGCCGTCACTGGTCCCCACTCTCTCCTGGGAACAGTGTTTCCCAGAAGACAGCTGGGGGGGTGACGTCACAGGCTATATTCCCCACGGGGATCAGACCCGGAAGTGGTGCAAATACCTGTCTCAGACAGGTATCTGCACCCCTTCCCCCCTGAAAGGTGCCAAATGTGTCACCGGAGGGGGGGGGGGGAGGGGTCCAAAAAGCGGAGGTTCACTTTTTGTGTGAACCTCCGCTTTAAAAAGGTTGGGAAAGTCTGGTTTAGAATCATTGCTCCTGCAGATGTAGCCTGGGGAAGTCTTAAAGGGTTGGCATCTCCCTAAAAATGGAAGGCAGAGAAACTTTTGCCCATCCTCTGCTGTTACGAATACAGTACTTGCCATGACATTCACTCAAAAGTGACAGGACCTGTATGCATGGTACTTTGATCTTTCATATAGAAGAAAGGAAGGTTGTGAATAATGGGCCCTTTAATCTCCAGGCTTTGAACATTTATAGTTATTAAGTAAAGTTCTCTAACTGGTTTAGGACTTCCCAGTTTGTCAATATACAGTAAGATTTAACAACCATTTGATTTGCCATTATTATAGAAGCTTTCCTTTGAGAAATATTATTTTTATGTCAGAAGGGAGAAATAAAAGGTTGACAAGGTTGGTGGAACGACAAACAGATACTTGGGTGCACACCGTTGTTATTTATAGAAGTTATCTCAGATGTCTATTTTCAATAAATGCTGATTTACTTTAACACAAGAGGCATAGAGGTCAACTACTCAGGTCATTTTAACAGCATGTCAAGATTTTGACAGTTGTCTCCGATGAATTCAATACTTTGCTATGTAGAAAATGATCAACAAGGGATTAAACGTCACACTCACAAGTCACAAGAATCACACATGTAGTTACCGTATATACTCAAGTATAAGCCGAGTTTTTTAGCACATGTTTTGGTGCTGAAAATGCCCCCCTCGGCTTATACTCGAGTCACCTTTTTTGCACCTGATCTCTCGGACTTTGGGGACCCGGTATCCTGGACCCCAAACTTGGCACACATGTAGCCCCAGTTCTCCTCTACAAGTGTACAAAGTTTGCTGTCTGGGGGACCTACGGCCGGGGAGCACTGATTTTTCAAAGCTGGGCACCCTTTCTATAGACTCCCATGTTAAACGTAAGTCTAGTCATGGGCACAGTGAGGCATGGGCACAGTGAAGCATGGACACAATGAGGCATGGACACAGTGAGGCATCGGCACAGTGAGGTTTGGGCACAGTGAGGCATGGGCACAGTGAGGCATGGATACAGTAAGGCAGGCATGTCCAAAGTCCGGCCCGCGGGCCAATTGAGGCCCACGTTATGGTTTAATGTGGCCCCCCTGGTAATTTGGATATACATATATATACTGTATTTATCAGCGCTGCCTCGGAGAGGACAGGGAGGGGGGCGGGACGAGTGCCATCAGATTACATACAGGAGAATCTCCTGTTTACTCAGCGGCATCTGTATTTGGAAGTCCTGTCTCCTGGGCTGCCATTGGATGACTGTTCTGTCTATCATAGAAGGCGGGACTTTGTATTAAAGAGGCCGCCATGTAAACAGGAGATTCTCCTATATATAATCTGTCGGCGGTCATCCCGCCACCCTGCCTGTCCCCCTCTGAGGCTGCAGATGGGCATCAATCAGGCTGCACTGATGTCAATGGTGAGGCTGCACTGATGTCAATGGTGAGGCTGCATTCCTGGCAACGGTGAGGCTGCATTCTTGGCAATGGTGAGGCTGCATTCCTGGCAATGGTGAGGCTACATTCCTGGCACTGAATAGGCTGCATTGATGGGCACTGACCCTTATTTTTCTTCACAGTTATTTAAAAAAAAAATTCCCTGAAACTTCCCTCTTAAAGTGAAGGTGTGTGTTATACACCGATAAATACGGTATATCCAAATAACACGCCCCAAGCTCATCTCTTCACCACACACAGCCACAAAGGCAAGATAATTCTTGTTGGGTAGTGTATTAGTTGCTCAAACGAACACACTTAGACCGAATTTTAATGGTTCCATGAATGTCAGGCAAAATTGTCGCCCCTCACACATGTTCACTTCATCAAATCTGGCCCTCTTTGAAAAAAGTTTGGACACCCCTGCAGTAAGGCATGGGCAAAGTAAGGCATGGGCACAGTGAGGCATGGACACAGTGAGGCATGGACACAGTGAGGCATGGGCACAGTGAGGCATGGGCACAGTGAGGCATGGACAGAGGGGGGCATGCACATGGACACAGTGAGGCATTTAGATGGACACCCTTGGCTTATACTCGATTCAATACGTTTTCCCAGTTTTTTGTGGTAAAATTAGGTGTCTCGGCTTATATTCGTGTTGGCTTATTATACTCGAGTATATACGGTAAGTAATTTATCATCATGTTATTGCTCCAGTAATTAAAAGCGCACATTAGATAAAATTATTTTAGTTTTGGATAGCATGCAAAGAGCTAGCTATAGGGTTGTGTTTCTATGTGTGGTCTATTGACGAGATTTCCCTTATTTCCTCTCCGGTTGACCCCAAGTAATGTGTCAACAAGATTGGAAGACAGGACTGGAAGGATGCAGACACCACATTCAATACTGTCTAGAGTTGGGGTTTAAAATGTGTAATAAAATATACAGCTCCTTTAATATTACACCTTTACCTTCAAATCATTTTTTTTTTTTACCAGACTCCTTTTGTGGTGCTAAAAACCGGCAGTTGATCCAGGTCCAGATCCATACCACCCCCCAACTTCCTACCTAAGAGCTGGCATGGTGCTGCTCAGGTGAATACACATTGTCATGTGTGCCTCCTGAACCCCTACATACCACCTTTCACTGTCTATTGAAAAGCGTCCCACCGCAGATCTTTTTTTGGGGTGGGGGTCTCTAAACACTGTTGCTAGCGTAAATCCTTGGCCAACAATGTTCAACTTTTTTTTTTATTTCGCTTGAGAATTGAGTAGGGAAGGATTATTATTTTGGCCAGGCCTTTTTTGCTGTTGGTGATTACATTAGGAAGATGCCCCTCACTTTTAATTCCTGTGACAACAGGACATTAAATGAGGGGAACCAAAGGGAACTTTTGGCCCCTGGAAAGGAAGTGAAGGGAAATATAGTAATAATAAAAAGCTTCCTTCCCAAAACTAGAAAAAAAAAGGTTTTAGCAGGAGTTGGGCTTTAAAAGTTTATATGAAAGTAGCAAAGATAAAAAAAACGCAGCTGGTCTTTTAAAATAGAGACCTACAATGAAGGAACAATACAACCAGCAGTATTGTGTGCAGTAAATGTGTGGTTTCTGCCTGTGTGTTTTTAGGCAAATGACAGTATGACGTTCATTGAATGTGTACATATAGCATGCAAAACTGTGTTGTTTAAGCACTTACAAATAGTTCCTCTACTGTATAAGGCCTCATTCACATAGGCGCTAAGACCTGTACACTGTGAAATGGCCATTTGTTTATGCAGCTGGAGCCGCCAGGTGCTGTGCCCACAGCCCACGTAAGTCTGTAGGAACACAGCAGCTTAATTGCCCCAGCCACATCAACAAATGGCCAATTCACAGTGTATGGGCCTCAGCGCTGTGTGAATAAGGCCTTGAAGGTAAGAGGAGTTAAAGCTTCTGTCTGTGTCCATGTTGAAGTTTGCCATGACTTCCTTTCCAGGAGACTTGACAGGAAGTGGGAAGAAATCTTCTCAAAGGAAATGAAAATCACTCCTTTCGCAGTCATCTCTGTTGGGAGTTTCCCCTAATCCTTGTTTCTGTTGTAATTTTCTCTTGCTTTCCTGTGATGTCCTGTCACCTTACTGTCTAATCATTGAGGTAGCCCATCATAGTGATGTGCAATAAAGGTGCAGGAGTCAGAAAGGGAAAGGCCAGCTTGTAGGTAGGGTTGCCACCTCATCCCTTTAAAACCAAACACATATTTATTACACAGGTTCTGTGGCTGATTAATCACTTCCCGACGGCCATGCGACTATATACGGCCGCAGGGTGGTTCTACTTCTTTGGGGCGCCGTCTTTTTACGGCCGCCCCTTTGCTCGTTCCCCGCGTGCGCTCCCGAGCGCGCATCGGGGAACTTCTGTGCTGGCCGTGTCCCTTGGACACAGCCAATCACAGATCGCCGTGAACGGCCAATCGGAGTGGCCGTTTGCTAGGCGATCTGTGCGGCCAATGAGAGACGATTTCATATGTAAACATATGAGATCATCTCTCATTGCCGGCTCACACACTGACAGCGTCCTTTCAGGGAGAGAGGAGACCGATCTGTGTCTCTTGTACATAGAGACACAGATCGGTCACCTCCCCCAGTCACCCCCCTTCCCCCACAGTTAGAACACTATATAGGGTACACATTTAACCCCTTCCTCACCCCCTAGTGTTAACCCCTTCCCTGCCAGTCACATTTATACAGTAATTAGTGCATATTTATAGCACTGATTGCAGTATAAATGTGAATGGTGCCAAAAATGTGTCAAATGTGTCCGATGTGCCCGCCATAATGTCGCAGTCGCAATAAAAATCGCAGATCGCCGCCATTACTAGTAAAAAAAAAAATAATACAAAATAATAATTCTGTCCCTTTTTTTGTAGGCGCTATAACTTTTGCGCAAACCAGTCGCTTATTGCGATTTTTTTTTTTTTACTAAAAATATGTAGAATACGTATCGGCCTAGACTGGGGATAACATATTTTTTTTAAAATTTAGCTATTTATTATAGCAACAAGTACAATTTTTTTTTTTCAAAATTGTCGCTCTATTTTTGTTTATAGCGCAAAAAATAAAAACTGCAGAGGTGATCAAATACCACCAAAAGAAAGCTCTATTTGTGGGGAAAAAAGGATGTTAATTTTGTTTGGGAGCCACATCGCACGACCGCGCAATTGTCAGTTTAAGCGACACAGTGCCGAATCGCAAAAAGTCCTCTGGGCAGGAAGGGGGTTTAAATGCCCAGTAAGGAAGTGGTTAAAGGGGTTGTAAAGGTTTGTGTTTTTTCACCTTAATGCATCCTATGCATTAGGTGAATAAACACCTGGAAAACACGGGCCCCCCTGCCCCCCCCCACCTTTTTCCTTGCCTGAGCCTGTTCACCTGCTGTGCGCGTCCCCGGCGTCCACTTCTCCACGGAGTCTTGGCATTGATTGGATAGATTGATAGCAGCGCAGCCATTGGCCTCCACTGCTGTCAATCAAATCCAATTACACAGGGGGCGCAGCTATATATGCCGAGTGTATGACACAGAAGCGCATCTGCAAGGTAACCCCCTCCGGAGAGAGTTTCTTAGAGGGGGTTAGCTATTGCGAGGAGGAGCCGCGAGAGCAGCTGTGGGACCCCAGAACAGGAGGTAAGTATGACATGTTTGTTATTTTAAAAAAAATATGAACCTTTACAACCCCTTTAAGGTGGTAATTAAACTCTCTTATGCCTAATCTGCATTCAATTAGCCTCAGAACCTGTGTAATTCATATGTGTTTGGGTTTAAAGGGATGAGGTGGCAACCCTACTCGTAGGCCTCTCTAACACTGGTTGTGCCCGTTCCGATAAGCAGGGAGTCTGTGAACAGATTTCTTGCTGAATCTCAGCTGAACAGTACAGATTTCATTTTTGTAACATCCATGTCTGTTCAGTATTTTCCACCCTGATCTTATTAGGTCCATGAGCAGGTGGATGTAAATGAACGTGCATCTGTTTGCATCCATCTTCTTCAGATCCATCACATATAGATCCGAAAAACTAAAAGGACGCAGACCTTTACCGTGTGGACTTGAAGGTAATCAAATGTAAACCGGCACATGCCTGTTTACATCTGCCTTCCATAGACTTACATAGAGCTTCCATTCAGATCTGCCTGCAAAATTGACAGGTGGATCTGAACGGCTGTGTGAATGGCCCCTTTGAGGTCTTCTTTATAAAGAGATTCACTTTGCAAATGTCTATTTGAACAAAAGTGAGGAATATTACCTGTAATGTTTGTAATATGTGTGTAAGCCAGTAAGGACATTTGAGTAAAAGAACATTCACCAATAGAGAAAATACCGTAATGCCTCGTACACACGACCAGTTTTCCCATCGGGAAAACTGCCATGACAGCTTTTGGCCGGGAAAACTGGCCGTGTGTATGCTTCATGGCAGTTTTCCCGACAGGAAAACCGTCAGGAATCGCGACATGTTCTCCTTTTTCCTGCCATGATTCCCGGCTGTCTTTTTCCCGTCAGTTTCCCTATGGGAAACACTGCAGTGGAGCATACACACAGCCGGGATTCCCGGCCAAAGCTCTCACTGCAGTTTTCCCGACGGGAAAACCTCTGGTGTGTACACAAGGAAAGTGACCGAGCAGGTTCTCGGTTTTCCCCCCGGGATTCCCGGCAGACTTTTTACCGCCGGGAATCCCGATTGTGTGTACATGGCATCACACTATAGGCAAAGGACATTCAACCGGCAGGGGAAATAATATGAGGGAGACTTCAGCACTGTGTACAGTCTTTAGAGACCCCTGTGCAAACAGCTGAACAATGGGGTATTTGGTCGAAGTAATCTTGTTTTGATTTTAGGAGGGTACCCCACAAAAAAAATGGCGTGGGGTCCCCTCAAATTCCATACCAGACCATTTGGGGTTAAGAGTGCAAAGTCTGTCGCAGCTCTGCATAAAAAACAATCCACTTCCATTTTTTTTTGTCAAACCGTAATTGAACAAGCTGGAGTTAGAAGGCTACAATGCACAGCTTTTGCACTCAGTTAAATCAACCCTTTTGAGTCTGAAATTGACTGCCATCAACAACAAGTTATTTTATTTGCTTCTTTTTTTTTTTTAATTAACTCTAGTGTTGCTTTTTAGCAATTTTTTTTAATAGGTCATGTTGTTCGCTGGAATCTGGCTCACACAGTATTGCAGTCCTGCAGCTCAATTTAATTGAGAATGATGAAACCCCTGGCAATAATGTGAAGCAGGGCACATAGACTGGCATTGTACACTGATGTAAACAAACAAGTGTGAACGCCGTTACTGAGAGAGATGAGAAATACCTAAGGTAGTCTTCTCAGAGTATTATTAAATCAAAGTGTCTGTAGTGTTTCCCGAAATTTTATTATGTTTATTATAATATCATCATTTCATTATGTTACCATTATTAAAAACAAGTGCCAGTAAACGGTCTTCATTTTGGATTAGCAAAGCTGTACTCAGTACACAGTCTTCTCCAAACACGACATGCTGGGATCTGTATGAGCACGGCGAATGACAAACATACATCTACCTGTCAAGCTGGCTTTTCAGGAAATGTTATGAATGTTTTATCAGCACTCTGCTGTACAATGCGCAGCTCTGCAAGCAACCCATGGAACTGTTTTGGTTACACGCCTAGAGTAATGGCCCGTACACACGATCCGAATAATGTACGAAAAACGTCGTCTGAGGAAGAATCGTACGATAATCGGATCGTTAGTACAGAGCTTTCGAGAGCCGATCACAACAGTTCATCCGATATTATTTTATCGGACATGCACGAAAAATGTTCTCGTACAATACCAGATCTTACGATTTCCGTTTAGTCAGTGCAGTTGTCACATTACAACACATGACATCACTTCCAATTTTTTTTTTCTGTTGTACGAGAATTTTCATGACTTTAAAAAGCATTTATTTTCTACTTGCGACTATTAAACGAAAAAAGTTGTACGATCTGTCGTACGATATTCGGATCGTGTGTACGGGCATTAATGTTCCCCTTTATCACAGTTACATTATATGCTGCTTTGCATGCCTGTCTAATTTTCAATGGTGGGATTAACAAAAATATGCGCCAAATTAATAAAAGTGTCATGTGACAATTCATTCATTTGTTGCATGATAGTGGCATGCTGTTGTCCATACATTTCTCCTCTCTCTCCTGCAGTGCTGCTCAGTACAGGATTTATGGCACTGTGGTAATGATGTACATTGTTGAACAATTTTGAACTTTTGATGCAAGTGTTTGATTATTCTGGCACACCCCATCAGACAAGAATAAACTGTTGCATATTAGTTTTAACAGCTGGCACAACACATAGAACTTGTGAAATGGCATTGTTGATTTGGCACATAAAAAAATGCAAAGATGTTTACAGAAAAAGAAAAAAAAGATTGACACATTCCCCTTTGTTAACCCTCCCAGTGTCTTTAGTTCCCGGAGTGCATGAGTTTGAAGTATATTCAAGCCAGAGAACAAAAATGTATCATTTTGCTGCTAAACAAACTTTTGATGTGGCGGTGCCTTATCGATCTGGTTCCGCCATCGGATAGGTTCCGGAACCGACTGCGTAGACTCCGCGCATGCGCAGCAACAGCCCACGAAAATAGCCAAACTCAACAGCTGATCGTCAGCTGTTAATGCTCCGCGCTCGCTCACAGCGGGGTGGAGACCAGGGGCAGACACAGAGCAGACACAAAGGGCTGGAGGACATGCCATGCTTCACCCTGGAAAAGGGGGCGGAGCCAAGGAGACTCGTGTCCTATGGAACAGCGCTTGTTCAATATCACATTCTGCCCCTTCCTGCCCCTTGCTGCATTGGGAGCGAGCGCATCTACAGCTCACGAACAGCTGTTCCCGCTTGGTGGTTTCCGTCGGCTCAGCTTGCGCCTGCGCACTGCACACGGAACCATATCAGATCAGGGCATTTGTTTTCTATTTTCAGGCACGTACAAAAAAAGCTACCTGTTAATCCTGATAGACATTCAGCATCCTATTTTACTGTGTAGTAAACCAAAATCTCAAACAGTTTTATCAGCCTATCTTCTGTGGCCTACAAAATAACACCCCTCAATCTAATGGAGATGAGGAGGGGAGGGGGGCATGTTTTTAGTTCTAATCAGGACAACACTTATTCTCAATAGATACAGTGCTGTGAGTGAAGCCGTGTACACACGATCGGTTTGTCCGATGAAAACAGACCGTAAAAACAGAGCATACTAGCTCATTATGGCTTTTGCTTTTCAGGTTTAAAAAGAGGCAGACGGTTATGCTGCAATTAGAGGCCTCCTTACCTTAGAAGGCAGATAAGAACGATCCAGGGTAGGGCTGCTGTTCCTCGCTTTAGGTCCTAAGACCCCCCTGGCCAATTGGGTCTCAGAACTCTTCCTGATTGGCCGGGAGGAGAATCAGGAAGACAATAGCAAATATTAATACGCTATTGTCAACTGGGTGGGCGCTGCATCCCGAGTCCACCCTTTTTTTAAGCCAATTAGAGCCTTATATTTTTCGGCATGAAAAAAACGTTTTTAAAAAATGTCATTTAAAATGATCGTGTGTGGGCTCTGAAAAACAACATTTTTTTCCCCGAACATGCTGCATTTTTTAACGACGTTTTAAACAATGTCGTTTTTCGGGTTGTAAAAAATGATCGTGTGTGGGCTAAAACGACGTTAAAAACCCGCGCATGCTCAGAAGCAAGTTATGAGACGGGAGCACTCGTTCTGGTAAAACTACTATTCGTAATGGAGTAAGCACATTTATCACGCTGTAACAGACAGAAAAGCGCAAATCGTCTTTTACTAACAGGAAATCAGCTAAAGCAGCCTCAAGGGTGGCGTCATCCGCATTGGAACTTCCCCTTTATAGTGCCGTCGTACGTGTTGTACGTCACCGCGCTTTGCTAGAGCATTTTTTTAAAAACCATTGTGTGTGGGCAACGTCGTTTTAATGATGAAGTTGGAAAAAACAACGTTTTTTCTACATGCCGAAAAACTTCGTTTTTTTTTCATACCGAAAAATTATCGTGTGTACGCGGCATTAGGCTCTAATCACGTGCTTCAAAATAAAATAAAAACCCACATTGGAATCCATGCATCTGGTGCCCATGTATGTAGATTAGAAGCTGAGTGCATAAATTAGGGGGCGGCACCCTGCAACCCCTTTTGGACGGACCACCACTGATAATGGCAGAATTTAGCATGATACGTAGAAGTGTTTTATAGGAATATTTGACATCGCTGATGAGTATTTAACAAATATGCTTTGTGAATTCTCATAGTAAAAGTGTTCAAATATGTTTAAATGAAATTGTACAGTCTATTTTAAAGTGTATGTAAGGCCTAAACAGAAGGCATTAACTGCTTGCCGACCAGCCAACATACGGCGGCAGGTCGGCTCTGCTGGGCGAGATCACGTAGATCTACATCATCTCGCCGTTCAGCCAATAGGGGCGCACACGCTCGCCCCTAACGCCGGCGCGCGTGCCCGGCGGGCGCGATCACCGCCGGGCACCCGCGATCGCTCGTTACAGAGCGAGAATCGGGAGCTGTGTGTGTAAAATGCCTGATCGTCTGGTTATACAATGTATGAATAGCGATCAGTCATTTCCCCAAGTCAGTCCACCCCCCCTTCAGTTAGAACACACCCAGGGAACATACTTAACCCCTTCCTCGCCCCCTAGTGTTAACCCCTTCCCTGCCAGTGGCATTTTTATAGTAATCAATGCATTTTTATAGCACTGATCGCTATAAAAATGCCAATGGTCCCAAAAATGTGTCAAAAGTGTCCGCCATAATGTCGCAGTACCGATAAAAATCGCTGAATAAAAAAAATATTACAAAAAATGCCATAAAACTATGCCCTATTTTGTAAACGCTGTAACTTTTGCGCAAACCAATCAATAAACGCTTATTGCGATTTTTTTTACGAAAAATATGTAGAAAATTACGTATCGGCCTAAACTGAGGAAAATTTATTTTTTTATATATTTTTGGGGGATATTTATTATAGCAAAAAGTAAAAAATATTATTTTTTTTCAAAATTTTCGCTCTATTTTTGTTTATAGCGCAAAGACTAAAAACCGCAGAGGTGATCAAATACCACCAAAAGAAAGCTCTATTTGTGGGAAAAAAAGGACGCCAATTTTGTTTGGAAAACACGTCGCACGATGGCGCAATTGCCAGTTAAAGCGACGCAGTGCCGAATCGCAAAAAGTGGCCTGGTCTTTGACCAGCAATATGGTCCGGGGCTTAAGTGGTTAAAAAAGCTTCCCCGCTCCGTCCAAAACAACAAAAAACGTTTTACATTTACAAACTAACTTTATTGTGCGGATTTAGTCTCACTAGATGCTTGCTATGATTTGTCTGGTGCCTGGGACGTCTGCTCAGTGTGTGATTGTACATGAATGGGCAGAGCTTTGGTAGGACAGATGTACTTAACCACTTCCCACCCGGCTTTTAGCAAAATGACGGCCGGACGGTGGTTCAGTTATCCTACTGGACTTCATATGACGTCCAGCAGGATAACAGCCACCGCGCGCCCGTGGGGGAATGCATAGCGCCGATCGGTGGTGCGGTGTGTCAGTCTGGTGATCAGCCGTGTCCAATCACGGCTGATCGCGATGTAAACAGGAAGTGTCGCTGATCGGCTTTTCCTCACTTGCGTCTGACAGACATGAGTAGAGGAGAGCCAATCGGCTGCTCTCCTGACAGGAGGGGTCTGTTCTGATTGTTTATCAGTGCAGCCCCACCTCTGATGTCCGCCCAGGACCACCAGCATGCCACCAGGAATACCAGGGATGGCCATCCACACTGGGCCACCGGGTATGCCCCCTAGACCACCAGGGAAATAACAATCTGTGCCAAGACAGCTGCCAATCAATACCCAGGCAGCTGCCAATCAGTGCCCACCCACAATGCCTGCCAGTGCCACCAGGGATGCATATCAGTGCTGCATATCAGTGCCATGTATCAATGCCCATCAGTGCCGCCTATCAGTGCCACCCATGAGTGCCCATCAGTGCCACCTATCAATGCCCTTCAGTGCCACCCATCAGTGCCGCCTACCAGTGCCCATTAGTGCCGCATATCAGTGCCCATCAGTGCCACCTCATTATCGCCACCTCATCAGTGCCACCTTACCAGTGCCCATTAGTGCCGCATATCAGTGCCCATCAGTGCCACCTCATTATCGCCACCTCATCAGTGCCACCTTACCAGTGCCTGTCAGTGCTGCCTTATCAGTGCCCATCAGTGAAGGAGAAAACTTACTTATTTACAACATTTTATAACAGAAACAATAGAAAACGTTTTTTAAAAATTTTCGGTATTTTTTTATTTGTATAGCAAAAAATAAAAACCGCAGAGGTGATCAAATACCATTAATAGAAAGCTCTATTTGTGGTAACAAAATGATAAAAATTACTATGTTATACTCCCATTCTTATTATTATATTACCCCACTGCCTTACCTTATCATCTCAATAGTTAATGGTGCCCTTTTCTTTAAAGTGGTTGTAAACCCACTTTTTCGACTTTTGTCAAAAAAGTATTTTAATTTATCATTATTACCCAATATAATAAAAAAAATAAAATCGAATCCTTCCAGTATTTTAAGTACTTTAGTATTCTCAAAACCCTGCCTCCTGACATCAGTCTGAGCTCTTTTTGAACTCTGTTAGCAGTCTAAGCCTACATTCACACAGCTATGTAGCAACATCGTGTTTGTGCTGCATTTCCAGTGCATTTTATGGCTTACTGCATCAATGAAAAATAGACATGTAACTCATGAAATGCACCAAAAATGCAAACGCGGTGCATTTTTACAGCAGTTTTCATTCAATTCAATGGGAAGCTGTGGTTTTGGTGCGGTTTTGAAAACCCTACCCTGCTGTGGAAGGGGGGGGGCACATTGGTGTAAGGGTGTCAGTGGAAGAAATTATGCCCCAAGAGTTTAAGTTCCATGGATGTTAGTGCCCAAAACAGCAGGCACCTCTCTGCCAGCAGCTGAAGGACCCCTGATCTCCCTGACAAGTATGTGTGTCATGGCAATGGGTCTCAGCACCACTAACCTCTGTCCACCTCACTACCCCACCCATCCACCTCACTGCCCCCCAGTCCCCCCAATCCACCCCACTAAGCCTCAATCCACCTCACTGCCCCTCAATCCACCCCACTATCCCCCATCCACTCCACTACACCTCATTCCACCCTATAACAGGAAGTGCCAGAACAAGGACCCCCCATGTCAGGATCGTTGGCAATATATAAATGAAAGCTGCAGACTTGACACCTTCCTGCCCGGCCAATAGCAAATGGATGGCCGGGCGTTGATTCAGTTATCCTGACTGGGCGTCATATGACGTCCTGTCAGGATGCTCCGATTGCGTGGCCGTACAGCGGTACGATCTGTCACCGGCCGTGTCCTGTGGATGACCGATCCAAGCTAACTTACGGTACCATGCGACCGCCCTGACCAATCATAGCAGATCACATGACAGTTGTAAACAATGGATGGCTTCCTTTCATGCCATCCATTAAATACAACCGTGTTAGTCAAGGCAACCTTTAAAATTATTTATAATTTCAAGGCACCCTATTCTAAAATGTAAAAAACAAAACTAATAGTTTTACATAATGCAGCATCATCCATATATTGGACACTCAACGATAGAGGCGATTTTTTTCTTACAAAACATACACCTTTATACAGTGGTACCGACTAGTATTCCAATGTTTCTCTTCTCCCTCAGTTTCTCTCTTTTAGCTAATGTGACCCCAGTGCTAACAAAGAGGGGCAAACGAGGATGCTGGGCAGGCACCCCATGTCCTTCTTATCAACTGATGATGTCATTGTAATATAAAAACCTGTGGTTTTGTGTAACTAAAAGATAGGCTTGATCCACCCGCTGGCTTGTATACAATTTTTGGGCAACTTTTAGTTATTTTTCCAAGGCACCCCTGAAGAAACTTGAAGGCATCCTGGTTGAAAATGGCTTCTATAGAGTGACAGCTCTGAGTCTGTTGGGGTTGCTAAGATGGCAGCTCTCAGTAGCAGTCTCAGGACAGTTGGATGTCTAGACAAGGGGGGGCTTTTCAGGTAAATAACATTCATAAAAAACAGTAAATGAACATATAATGTTATTGGAAGATTTTAAAGAAAATAATGGGCTAGCAACGGGGTCTTTTTATCTGTACAGCTAACCTTAAAAAATAAAGTCAGTAACTACATAATAAAACGTATACATGAACAGAGTGTTTTTATATTGGCTTGAAGCACTTTAAATAGAATATTGTTTTATTTTATTTTTCAGGTCTACTTCTTAAAGAGGAGAACATTCATTCGGTCACACTGCTGTACCTGATGTCTATACCCAGTTTCTGCATCTTGCTAGTGGCTGCAGTGTTACTAGAGCGAGGAGTGGCATGGGAAAGGCCACCAGACAGTGACAGTAAACTTTGGCTTTTCATCCTCCTTAGCTGCTTGGGATCTGTTTTGTACAATTTGGCAAGCTTCTGTGTCATCACACTGACCTCAGCGGTCACCATACATGTCCTTGGCAACCTCAATGTGGTGGGGAACCTTGTCTTATCCAGAATGCTCTTTGGAAGCCACCTTACAGTACTCAGCTATACCGGCATTGGCTTCACCTTGGTAGGGATGGGCATGTATCATAACTGTGACTCTATTGTTGGATATATTAGCTCCAAGAGATCTGTGCATGTTACAAAAAAACACACAAAGTCTGAGTAACTGGTCATTCTGAAGGTTTCACCAGTAAGGATATCCATTTATATGTGATAAAAGATTTATTACGAGTTACAGGAGGAATGAAGCCTTCACTGTACTCTAATGAAGGTCGGGCAAGGCCAAAGCTTAAGAGGCATCAATGAAACAATTTATCAATATAGATCTTGTTTTCTAGTTTTCTCTGCTTTTTCAGGGGAATAATATATTTTCTTATCTATAATATATCCTGCAATATGCTCAGACTTATAATACCTGGAAAAACAGCCAACACAAGAACTTGATTACTATACTATAAATTATCAGCAGTGCAAAATATGCCATGTAATATATTTGTTAGCAACGCATGTCCATGTTGCGTTTATGTTATTCATTAAGGCCTCATAATTCCCTACATCTGTACTGCATTGAGCCAAGGTGTGAGGCTAGGACATATACGGTATATCATCACTGCACTACAGTTTGCACAGGAAAAAGCACAATGTGCTAATATTGATCCCAGTAGATGGTGTTTAGCTATATAACAGTCCTTTTTAATACCATAGAGCAGTGGTCTCCAAACTGTGGCCCAGGATCCAGATGTGGCCCTTGGTTTGCTTTTTTTCTGGCCCTTGGGGCACTATTCCACCAACTGACACCATCGATGGGACACTATACCTCCCACTAACACCATTGATGGGGTACTATTCCTTCCACTGACACCATAGATGAGGCACTATTCTTCCCATTGATACCAACATTGGGGCACGATACCTTCCATTCAAACCAATGAAGGGGCATTGTTTATGCCCACTGATGCTGAGGCATTTTCTGCTCCCATTGGTCAAAGTTTGGCCCCCCTAAATTCTGAAGGACTTAGAAAGTTTGGAGACCCCTGCCATAGAGGCTTCTTATTTGTTCTTGCTTCTCATGACAACCAAAGTCTTTGTTTTATTTTAAACTGTGGGCTAAAAGAATGACATATCAAATCTGACTGACTGCTGTGGGCATTTAGCATGTTTTCATACACAGTACCCATAGTGAGCAATGGTATTGGTGATCTGGACAGCTTAAACTGCCTATGGACCTGAGATGATTCCCTCCTGATCCACCTGATTTTGTTCAGTTAATGATCTGTAGGTGGCAGCATCGCTCATTTCCAAAAAGACCTAGAGAGGTCTACCTGCAATGCATATATAGACAAGCATACATATTATGCTTGTCTTACATACATATATTAATGACAAATTATGGGGGTTGGATAACATCTGAACATCCGTCTACAATGTAGTATTTGTATGTAAACTGATGGGAGATTTAAATGCAGAGGATTTAAATCTGTAAGTCATGAACAGTGCAGGTTGTTGGAAAATATACTTTCGATGGAATGTTTAATGGATGTTGAGCCTTCCTTTTTTCTATGGAGAAGATGGGAGGTTCGGCCCCATTAACTTATTGTTCTCTAACTTGACTGGCCAAAACAAAAGCACAAAACAGCGATTGGCGGTTACAGGTTTGTGCATATCGTTGCCTTTAATATTACTATATAAGACCCCGTATTTTAATATTACAGACGTATACACGTCTCACTACTGCTTAAAACAAAGGGTGCTAAAAGCCACAGAGGGAATTTAGATGCTTTATTTGAATTCCTAAAAATAAAACATTAACTCTTTGTTTTGCTGTGAGTATTAATTACTTTGTTCTGTATATTTAATTTATTAGCTACAATGAGCTGTGTTGGTGCCCTCTGTAAAAAGTAATGAAGCTACTGTAATCATACTGTTATACTTTATGTCATATTGCTGTGTATTATCTTGGTTTTCCTCACCCAGGTACAGCATCTGTAAACTGTGATGATTCGCAATGTAAAATAAATATTGTATATTGTTTGACATAGTAAGCGTCCCAATGTAGTTACTGTATATATTTTTAATAAATTCAGTATTACAATGTTTAGTGCTAGTTTTTCAAATTATTGATTAAACTACTATGGCTGCCCTGGGGTCTTCACCTTGGTTGACTGGACCTAGTGGAATACAGTTGATGTAAAAATGCTTGTTGCCAGACTGTTTCTGGCTTCAGACCCTGAACAAGCATGCCGGTCAGGAATGTCTAGGTGTCAACATCTATTTCCCATAATTTTGGGGGAATTTTGCAGTTTTAATACAAAACAAACAATAAAAAGGAAAAAATAAAACTACATAAAGATATCCACATGCAGTCACACTTTTAAGCTTCCAACCATGTAACAGCTATCTATGTCTTATTCAACAAAGCAAATATACAAATCCGTGAGAACAGTACATAAGATCTTACAGTGGCATTAGTCATAACGTAACCCTTCATATTATCACTTAGGAATTTATATGGTAACGAGACATGTGGAAGCACCAACTCCACTGAAAATATACAGAAAAAAAAACAGTCTCAAACATTCAATTGTTCTGATTTAGTGACTTAAAAAGTACTGAAGCCCCTTGATTTTTACAACAGGGAACTCTTATTTTTAAGAAGAAGTCAATAGCAGATTTCATACTCATGACAGGTTACTAACTTAAATAAAGAAGCAAAAAGAGCGGCAGAGGAAGCACAGATTCATAGAATAAAGGAAAAGGGAAGATGCTTGCACTGCGGGTCCCCAGGTACAGCTTCCACTCCAGCAAGGAGAACAGGGTAGGAGTATCTTAGACCAGTGTTTTGCATTTCACTGCTTATTCTTTTGCAGTACATTTCCACAAATTGTACCCCTTCATATTATAAAAAGTTTTTGTAATGAATTCAGTTGCTGTCATTTTAAAATATATATCTTGTAACTGTAAATACATTGGCTATTAATGGGAGCATAATAAGTGTGATAATAAGGTGACTTTCCTGCCTTGAGTCACAGTGTGATGTTACTCTTCAACTCCAGCAGGAACACTTTATCCTTCTTGTCTCCTCTCCAGGCTCCCCACCTGTCAGCTGCTCTGCAGCCCTCAGTTCTTCCCCTAGGCCTAGATTGTGTCACACAACCAACAGGTTCTTTTTGGAGGGGCATCTGGTGTCTGGCTCTGGCATACACTGATACATACAATGATACAATGATGTGGCACTGCAGTGGTCACACAGTGGTGTATCACAAGCTTACCCTAAATCCTGCAGCACGTTGGGCCATTGTTCTGTAGAGTGCCAAATTGCACAATATGGCCCAGGTGTTTAGGCAGGCTGCTGTTGCAGTCTCTATGGGAGAGGTGCCCATCTGCAGAGCTTGAAGTGTGGCAGCATGCAAAAATATAAACAATCAGGTCATGCAGGTACCCCTGGAAGGTAGGCTACTGCCCATTTCCGCCATTGTTAAATTTTTTTTGTTGCATACTCCTAAACATTCTGGCACATACCTCTGGGGATATGGGTACCCCAGGTTGGAAACCACTGAGACAGTTACAATTTCCTGCATATGTACAATTAACATTTGTAGATGGTATCCATAAGAAAGCATATGTTCATGCTTTCTGTCCACTTTTAGGCCTCGTACACACCACCGGATCTATCCGCTGGGATTTATCCCCGGATCAGTTCCAGCGGATAGATCCGGTGGTGTGTACGTCCGAGCGGACATTTATCGGCGGAAAAAATTCCAGTCGACGGATTTCCAGCGGATAAAAATTTCTTAGCATGCTAAGAAATCTATCCGCTGGAATCCTGTCCAGCGGATTGATCCGGTGGTCTGTACAGACTCACCGGATCAATCCGTCCGCTCCTCTCCCTCGCATGCGTCGTAATGATTCGACGCATGCGTGGAAGTCTTTATCTTCCAGCGTCGCCGCGTCATCATCGCGGCGACGGCGCGACACGTCACCGCGGATGGATTCCGCGCGGATTTCGATCTGATGGTTAGTACAACCATCAGATCAAAATCCGCCAGAGGATTTATCCGCTGGAACGGTCCGGAGGACCGTTTCCAGTGGATAATCCTCTCGTGTGTACGGGGCCTAAGGCCTTGTTCACATCCTGTTTTTGGATTATTTTTTTGTGCATTTTTTAGCAAGTTTTTGGAGCTGCACCATTCAATTGAATGGTCCTCCCTCCACTTCAAAAACGCTTTCAAGAAGCTCATGCACCAAATTTTGGACATGAGCCAAGTGAGTTTTGCATGCATTAGTGAGATTTTCACGCGTTTGCAGAAACGCTAGCAGAAACGCGTGTTTTTGCTACGCCCAGGTGTGAACAGCTCAACTCCAAGAAATCAGAACATTTTCCCAGGCCGTGCCCACCCTGCAAGGGTTACTGTTCATTTATTCTAGGGAATAGTAAAAACATTTTTACTAAACTGATCCCATGCTCCTGCGGTAGACGGTGCTCCCCTATGCTCCATCAGTGAACTTTTCCTTGGCATCCTTCACACCCAGTAAGGGGCTGTAGACCATTGATGATGTCAGGACATTAGACTGCTGAAGACACTGTGGGGATCAGTCTAGCAGTACACAGGAGCAGAGGAGCGGGTAAATATATTTTCCTTTCTATGCCCCCTGGACCTAAACTACCAGTAAACACTTTCAGCTTGGGCGCAGACCCACTGCAAAGCAGATTTTTAAGTTTTCCCAGAGTTGAGCTTTAGGTGCTGCCATTAGAAATCCTCACTTTAGAAGGGTGCTGAGCATGCTACCAAATCTACCGTGAGATTAAGCCATTCTTTCAAGCTCTGTAAGAAAATACATCTGATATACATTTCTCTTTAATATTTACTTGATTTGTTATTTATGTCCATTACGTGACCTCTGGAAATGAGGCGTAAAGATTTTATTTATGTATGATTGATATTCTTGTCTAAGTACAGTGTTTAAACTGTTACATTTTATACCTGTACATGCCTTTGCATGAGTATTGGATCTACAAGACATACAGGAAACTGAATACAGTCAGGTAATTAGTGTTAAACCCCACGCTGAGAAAATGATGTAGGCTATTGCTGACCTCTTTCTCTGAAAGAGCGTTTCCCATACTGTCATGATGATCCAGTGCTTTCTTTATTAGAAATGTTACAAGTTAGAAATGTTGGAGTTCTGACTTCACGTGCTGCATACTTGTCCAGTTCTTGGACTTAGAAAGTACCGACGACAGAGATAACCAGGCATCTTACATTAGCAGAGGGAAGCCAGCAGTGACAAACTTGATCTTTATCTCTGTTTAGGTTTATTGTATTGGGTTTACCTACTTTATACAATAAATGGCCCATTTATTCTGAACCCTTCATATACAGAAAAAAATGCACAGTGGCTTCTCCCAGTTACCTATGTAAACTGAGCACCATGTACGCTGTTTACATTCGGAGGTGATGTACAAGGAGTATGTTTTCACTTAGTTCAGTGACCCTGTATTAACTTGGAACAGCAAATTATGTTCAGAGGTAAAGAAAAATGTATTAATATATTAAAGGAGTTGTAAATAATAAAAAAATATATGCTGAAATGACTGTTATAGAGGGGTATAGAGACATAATAGTTAACTGATTCCTTTTCAAAATGATTAAAAATAGATAAAAATCAATCATATAATGTAACTGCAGTTTCTAGTTTCGTTTTTGCATGTTGTTTCCTGCCTCTCTGCTGTACAGAGCCACAGAGCCAATACAGGGCAGTGATGGTTTGGAAAACGAAACTGATTGGTGCTGAGCGGTTTTAGACACACAGTAATCACACCTCCTTGAAGTTAGTGACCACAGAGAAAAAGCTCCCAGTACTGTGGTTATCAGAAAACAGACAACCAGGAAGTGTGGAGATCAGAGAAGAATTACAGCAACTTGAGAGCAAAAACGAACAATGAGGACATGAAAACAGCACTGCATTAAGGTAAAGGAAGCTATTAAGATAAAAAAAAAAAATCCTTTACAAACCCTTTAAATCGCTCCCAATGAATTAGATCCAACACCTTAATATGAACTATACGGTTTGTGAAACAGGTGAGCTTGTAGGCATTTATATAATATACACAGATATCTTCACAAAAATAATGGTACAATTAAGAGACAGTAGTTTATACAAGTCTGTCTGTTATTCATCTAAATAGGTAGAACTATATATAGGTGGCAGAGATTGACAACCTTAATTCAAAACCTCTGTTCGTAGTTAGTGTAATAAACCTGCTAATTATCACTGATAGTGTCCCCATCTCACATCCAGCTGTCCCAGCACTTGAAGCGGAAATGTTCCACTTTATTTCCTCCTCCCCCTACCACATTTAGCACAATACAATGTTTTGAGGGAGCAGCTTCCTAGTTTTCATGGGTACCTGCTTCCATTTCCGCTCAGATCTCCTAAGGCCCCTTTCAGACTGGGGCGGGAGCTGCGGTGGCGGTATAACGCCGCTAAAAATAGCGGCGCTATACCGCCGGAATTGCCGCGGGTATCAGCCGCTAGCGGTGCGGTATTAACCCCCGCTAGCGGCCGATAAATAGTTAATACCGCCCGCAATGCGCCTCTATAGAGGCGCATTACGGGCGGTATTGCCACGGTTTCCCATTGTTTTCAATGGGAAGGAGCGGTGAAGGAGCGGTATACATGCCGCTCCTCTCACCGCTCCAAAGATGCTGCTGACAGGAGATTTTTTTGTCTCCCGCCAGCGCATCGCCTCAGTGTGAAAGCCCTCGGGCTTTCACATTGAGTCTGCAGTGAAGGAGTTTTTCAGGCGCGATAGCAGCGCTATTTTTAGCGCTGTACCGCCTGAAAAACTCCTCAATGTGAAAGGGGCCTTAGCGATGGAAGTTTGGACAAAACAACAACGAACAGTCACAAGGTAAAACAGACTTATATAATACAACAGAGACAATGGGGGTTATTTACGAAAGGCAAATCTACTTTGCACTACAAGTGTACTGAAAGCTTTCACATGATTGGATGATAAAATCAGCAGAGCTTCCCCTCATTTCAGATCTTCCCCTCAGATCTACAGAGACTGCACTTGTAGTGCAAAGTGGATTTGCTTTTCGTAAATAACCCTCAATGAGAGGACCAAGTATTTCTGTACCGGAATCCTAAAACTAGATACTGAAAGGTCCTTGAGTCTCTCCAAAACCACACCCACTGGCCAGTGTAGTACTAAGTGTTGGGGCCCAGATTCGTGCTTTGGAGCACTTAGGTGTATTTGTATTCCACAGTAAAGGACATAAGTCCCAAGTTAGGGAGATGCTGTCCCTTTAAGAGAAGGGTATGTAGGTTGTGGCCAGTGGCCTCTCACTACTATGCAGTCATTTGGGGAGCCACTTCCCATTCTCTGGTGCCTGGATTGTGTGGTGATGATGGCAATTCTGGACCCTCTTGTAGTAATTTCTCATGAAGCCCTCTCCTCCCACTCGCTTCATCTCTCCGATGGTGGTGGCATCTGTTCAAATGTGGCAGCACAGTCCCTCTCCTCCAATTCGCTTCATCTCTCCGATGGTGGTGGCCTCTGTGCGAATGCGGTCGAAAAGTCCCTCTCCTCCAACTCGCTTCATCTCTCCGATTGGTGGTGGCCTCTGTGCGAAGGAGGCAGCACAGTCCCACTCCGATACCATGGTAAGCTCAGAGTTTCTGACTCAGTGGCACAATCCAAGAGTCACCTCTTCTCATGTGAGACTGCCCCAAGCCCTGACTTCTCCTTTAATTTCTTCCTTTTAGCCACACTGTCCTCCTGGGACTTGTACTCCCATACAGTTCTCCACTTAGTAGAGGCTGTCTCTTGGGGACTATATCCCCTCCACTGTTCCAAGAGGCTCCCAGCAGTCTCTCCTGTCTCCATGGACGGGCTATTCCTCTTCTAATGGCCTTTGTATCCTGGGTGGTGGGCAGCACTCTCCCGGGGCTGTGGCTGCAATTGCAGCCCTGCTACAGCAGCTATGTCCTCTTGCCCCCTGTACAGACACTGCCTTGCTCACTGACGGCAGAGGAAAGGAGACAGCTGCAGTATATAAACATTAAGGCCGGGTTCACACATATGCAAATTGGATGCAGGTTTTTCGCTGCATCCAATTCGCATGACAGGAGAGTGTGATCGGATTTTAATGAAGCCGATTCACACAGCTCTGCAGTGGCCACAGTTCACATTTAAAAAGGGCCCAAGTCAGGTGCGAATTCAGGCAAAAACTCTGACCTGATTCGCACGTAATCGGTGAAGAGGGACGCACTAAACATGCTGTGAACTGTGGCCGCAGGATATGTGAACGGTGCCTCAGGGATCTCCAAGTAAAGTCCAAACATTTTCATTCAATATGATCACATCACAGTGCAACATTTCAGGGCCACACAGGACTTGTTTATGAGTAGTGAACTTACGATGTTTCAGTTATATGAATGAACAGAGTCAGTGATCACTGACTCTGTTCATTTGGAAAAGGTAGGAGCCGGGTTTAGCGGCTCCTACCGACGCTCTCCATCCTGACAGAAGGGGTGGAGGAGCACATGGAGGGTGACACGGAGCACAGAGGGGGAAAGCAGCAGCACGGAGGAGGACAGCAGCGGCACTGAGTGGGAGAGCAGAACGGAGGAGGACAGCAGCGGCACTGAGTGGGAGAGCAGAACGGAGGAGGACAGCAGCGGCAAGGAGGGGGAGAGCAGAACGGAGGAGGACAGCAGCGGCACGGAGGGGGAGAGCAGAACGGAGGAGGACAGCAGCGGCACGGAGGGGAAGAGCAGAACGGAGGAGGACAGCAGCGGCACGAAGGGGGAGAGCAGAACGGAGGAGGACAGCAGCGGCACGGAGGGGGAGAGCAGAACGGAGGAGGACAGCAGCGGCACGGAGGGGGAGAGCAGAACGGAGGACAGCAGCGGCACGGAGGGGGAGAGCAGAACGGAGGAGGACAGCAGCGGCACGGAGGGGGAGAGCAGAACGGAGGAGGACAGCAGCGGCACGGAGGGGGAGAGCAGAACGGAGGAGGACAGCAGCGGCACAGAGGGGGAGAGCAGAACGGAGGAGGACAGCAGCGGCACGGAGGGGGAGAGCAGAACGGAGGACAGCAGCGGCACGGAGGGGGAGAGCAGAACGGAGGAGGACAGCAGCGGCACGGAGGGGGAGAGCAGAACGGAGGAGGACAGCAGCGGCACGGAGGGGGAGAGCAGAACGGAGGAGGACAGCAGCGGCACAGAGGGGGAGAGCAGAACGGAGGAGGACAGCAGCGGCACGGAGGGGGAGAGCAGAACGGAGGACAGCAGCGGCACGGAGGGGGAGAGCAGAACGGAAGAGGACAGCAGCGGCACAGAGGGGGAGAGCAGAACGGAGGAGGACAGCAGCGGCACGGAGGGGGAGAGCAGAACGGGGGAGAGCAGAACGGAGGACAGCAGCGGCACGGAGGGGGAGAGCAGAACGGAAGAGGACAGCAGCGGCACGGAGGGGGAGAGCAGAACGGAGGAGGACAGCAGCGGCACGGAGGGGGAGAGCAGAACGGTGGAGGACAGCAGCAGCACGGAGGGGGTACACAGATGGGGAGGGGGAGAGCAGAACGGATGGGGAAACTGGAGGAGGATACAGGGAAAGTCAGATATCGGGTGTAGTATCGGAGCAGTTTCCCCGAGTACAAGTTTTTTTATTATATTCTTTTTTTCTTTGTTTATTCTATTCTTTTATATTTTATTTTTTATTCTTTGCTTTTCTATTCTATTCTATTCAAATTCAAGTCTATTCTGTTCGAAATTTGAATTTTGGAAGATGGTTATATTCTATTGTCTATTCTATTCTATTTTTTCCTTATGTATTCAAATAAAAAAAGATTCTATTTGAAATTCGAATTCAGAAGATGTTATATTCTATGTTATTCTATTCTATTTGTTTATATTATATTCTAGTCTATTTTGTTCTTCTATTTTCTATTCAATTTTGTTCCGTTTTATTCACAAAGGACTTGCGCCGACGTATCTCCAGATACGCCGCGTAAGTGCAAATATGCGCCGTCGTATCTGTGCGCCGGACTCACAAACTAAGATACGCCTAAAATAGGCTTCATCCCACAGACGTAACTTGCCTATGCCGGCGTAGAGTGGGCGCATATTTACGCTGGACGCATGTGGTGCTCCCATTGATTTTCTATTCAAATATGCAAATGAGGGAAATACGGCGATTCACGAACGTACGTGCGTCCGACGCAGTGCGCGTAAAGTCATACGTCCGTCGTAAAGTTATGCCCCATAAAGGAGGTGTAACTCAGCAGCATCCATGCAAAGGGCTGCACCAGGGAACACAAGCCGGCGTATTTTCCGTTGGACGTGTGTCTGCCTAGGCGTAGGTTACGTTCACGCCGTAGGCAGTGATCCGATGTATCTTAGGCAGTTGTTCCGACGTGATTCTGAGCATGCGCACGGGGATGCGTCCACATGCGCCGTTCATTATACATATCTGTCTGAGACTCAGCCCATCATTTGCATGGGGTCACGCCTCATTTGCATGGCTTACGCCCACTTCCACCTACGCCGGTTTACGCCTGAGAAACCCAGCACAGTTTTGGCAGCAATGTCTTTGTGAATTCCATACTTGCCTCTCTGCGCTGCGTCGGCGTAGCGTATCTTAGTTGCGCTACGACGGCGTAATGTGCGCTCGCTCTCTGTGAATCCGGGCCTATGACTTTAGCACCACTTTAAGTATCAGTATCTTACAAAGTAGAAAGCATATCAGTGGATACTTCTTCTGGTAAAAGGGGGTAAGACACAGGCAAATTTTAATTTATAATTGAATGCTGAGAAAAACAATGGCATCCCTCTGTGTATGGTCAGCTGACCCTACATTCCTAACCCCTTAACAAGGCTTCTATACCACGCGAAGGCTGCAATTGTCTCTCACAGCAGCCACATGATCGAAAGTGGTAAATGAAAGCTGACAGCTCAGTCAGTGTGATGAAATCAATCTGTAAGGGGGTCTTCTCAGCCCACAACCCCAGGCCACTGTGGAGGCATATATGCAATGGCTAGGTGTTAAAGACCACTTTTATTGCTGAAGCATATATGAGTTACACAGTTGGCAAGAGGTTAAAGGGGTGGTTCCCCCTAAAACACATTGCTAACAATAGATTCGTAAGACCCGTTACACTGCGGGTAGGCTGGCTTTTTTTTTTTTTTTTTTTTTAGTACATACCGATATCTCCCCGTCTCGTTCCTTGTCGGTGGGCGTTCCTAGTTGATTGACGTTCCTCGGACGGGCGCGTACGTGACGTCACGACTTTCCGAAAGAAGCCGAACGTCGCTGCGCATGCGCCGTATAGAGCCGACTCTATACGGCGCATGCGCAGCGACGTTCGGCTTCTTTCGGAAAGTCGTGACGTCACGTACGCGCCCGTCCGAGGAACGTCAATCAACTAGTTCCGCCCACCGCCTAGGGACAAGACGGGGAGATCTCGGTATGTACGAAAAAAAAAAAAAAGCCAGCCTACCCGCAGTGTAACGGGTCTTACGAATCTATTGTTAGAAATTAGTTTTAGGGGGAACCACCGCTTTAAGTGGCATGTTTGCATACACCAAGCATTTACCAGTGGTGAATTAATCAGTCATTTAAACACTAATGCCCCATACAGACGGTCGTTTTTTGTGATGAAAAAAAAATGACGTTTGAAGTGATGAAAAAAAACGACATTTTTGAAACTTCATTTTCAAAAACGATGGAGCATACACACCATCATTTTGAAAAATGATGAACAAAGTGACGGCACTCTAAAGGGGAAGTTCTATTCGCCTTGAGGCTGCTTTTAGCTGGTTACTTGTTAGTAAAAGATGATTCGTGCTTTTTTGTCTGTTAAAGCGTGATGAATGTGCTTACTCCATTATGAATGGTAGTTTTACCTCCCGTCTCAAAACTTGCTTCTGGGCATGTGCGGGTTTAAAAACGTCGTTTTCCCCACACACTATCATTTTCATTGACACAAAAAATGACATTTTGAAAAACGACACAAAAAATTCGAGCATGTTCGAATTTTTTTTTGGTCGTTTTTCTGAAGACATAAAACGACATTTTCCCCACACACTATCATTTTAAATGACGTTTTCAAAAACGTCATTTTTTTTCATCACAAAAAACGATCGTCTGTATGGGGCATTAGGCCCCATACACACGAGAGGATTTATCCGCGGATACGGTCCAGCGGACCGTATCCGCGGATAATTCCTCTCGAGGATTTGCGCGGATTTCCATCCGATGGAGTGTACTCACCATCGAATCGAAATATAGCGCCAAAATCCTCTGGCGATGACGTGTCGCGCCGTCGCCGCGATTATGACGCGGCGACGTGCGCGACGCTGTCATATAAGGAATTCCACGCATGCGTCGAATCATTACGACGCATGCGGGGGATCCCTTCTGACGGATGGATACGGTGAGTCTGTACAGACCAGCGGATCCATCCGTTGGGATGGATTCCAGCGGATAGATTTGATAGCATGTCATCAAATATTTATCCGCTGGAAATCCATCCCAGGGGATAAATATTCGCGGAAACAGATCCGCTGGAGTGTACACACCATAGGATCTATCCGCTGAAACCCATTCGCTGGGATTTTTCAGCGGATGGATTCTATCGTGTGTATGGGGCCATACACATGAAGATCCACAGTGAATGTTTGGTGAATGTCCGATTAACTGTTATATTAACTGAGATATATAGCAAAATCATAAAACATACTGGCCCGGATTCAAAGAGATCTGCACATTATTTACGGAGGCGCAGGGCAACGATTTTGCCCTGCGCCCCCGCAAATTTGCTCTGCTGCCCTTGATTCACGGAGCAGAAGCTCCGTGAATTGCGCGGGCGCGCCGGAAAAATTGCCCGGCGCTAGAGCACGCAATTTAAATGATCCCGTAGGGGGCGGGAATCATTTAAATTAGGCGCGCTCCCGTGCCGAGCGTAGAGCGCATGCTCCGTCGGGAAACTTTCTCGACGTGCATTGCAGCAAATGACGTCGCAAGGACGTCATTTGCTTCCAAGTGAACGTGAATGGCGTCCAGCGCCATTCACGAATCACTTACGCAAACTACGTGAAATTTCGCGACGCGGGAACGACGGGTATACTTTAGCATTGGCTGCCCCTACTATTAGAAGGGGCAGCCTTACGCTAAACACGCCGTACGGAAACGACATAACTTGCGTACGCAGGGCTTGCGCAACATTGTGAATCGGTGTTAGTATGCAATTTGCATATTATACACTGAGCACAATGGGAGCGCCCCCTAGCGGTCATCGCAAGAATACAGCCTAAAATATGCGTGGCATAAGAGCCTTATGCCACGCAGATTTTAGGCTGCAGTCGGCGTTACGATGTTCCTGAATCAGGAGCATTCGTAACACCGGAGCAAGTAAGCAATTGCGCTGTGTAACCTATGGTTACACAGACGCAATTGCTTCTTGAATCTGGGCCACTGTATTTGCCGGCGTATAAGGCGGCTGGGCACATAAGACGACCCCCTAATATTCAGTTTAAAATGGTGGTTTTGTGCTCTACTCACTGTATAAGACGATCCCCTTGTGCAACACCATTGTGCGGTAATACCGTTTAAAAACAAAGAGGCCGCAGCCCGCCGCGTGCTCTGTAAAGCTGTATGTAATTCAGTATGTGCACCGCTTAGCCAATCCTAGTGGGCGATGCACTGCTCGGATTGGCAGAGGTTGTTACTTCAATCCGAGCAGGCTTAGCAGGCTCTAGTCATCAACAAAGTGCATCGCCCGCCGGGATTGGCTGAACGGCGCATATACTGAATTACATACAGCTTTACAGAGCACCCAGCGGGCTGATATCTATTGGGCAGCAGCTTCACCCGGTGTATAAGAAGACCCCCGGGTTTTTGGCTGTGTAATTCTGTTGTAAAAGGCTGTCTTATCTGCCGGGAAAATACGGTAAAGAAAGGTTCCTGTCTGCTTTTTCATGGATTGTGGTGTATTGGCAGGACATTCAAAATGTTGTCTCTTGCAGTAACACACTATAGCGCATCGGATAGGTGGGAATAGGTACTATACCCTTTAGAATTCCAATGTGCCTCTGCATGGCAAATGTCAGTGCTTGTGACAGATCATGTACCAGTTGGAAACAGATACATGAATTTGAGGCAAGCAAGACATTTGCTGTGGAAACTTGCATTGAGCAGGCCCGATATACCTGGCCTGATGTGGGGGTAGGGTTGCCACCTCATCCCTTTAAACCCGAACGCATATGAATTACACAGGTTCTGAGGCTAATTTAATGCAGGAAAGGCACTAAGTGAGTTTAATTACCACCTTAATCAGCCACAGAACCTGTATAATTAATATGTGTTCGGGTTTAAAGGGATGAGGTGGCAACCCTATGTGGGGGTGCAGTAAAAAATGTCAGGGGGGCAGAGGACGCGAGGTCAGCAGGGCAATGTACAGAAACAGGAATCAGTATAGCAGTATACAGGGGGTCAGTATGGCAAAGGATAGGGGTCAGAAGAGCAGAGAACAGGGATCAGCAGTTTGTAGGACAGTGTACAGTGGGTTACACTGAGATGAGAGTGTACACTCTGCCCTCAGTGAACCTGAGATGCCACCTAGCGCTGCACCTAGCTCACAGTCAGTGCAGCAGCCAAGGAGTTTTGTAACTGGGTGGAGAAAACCTACTTAACCATCAGGTTTACTTCCCTTATGATTGACAGCAGGCAGTAGGTCGATTCCACAGTCAATAGACAGCTGACATCCTTCAGTGTAAAGTTGGTTACAAGGCATGGTGGGTATAATGCAAGTGAACAGGTGGGCGCCATACACTTCTTGAATGCAACGAGATTTATTGCCTCCTAAACAGAACTGTGGAAGAGATGATTAGGACCAGAACACCCTTAGATAGATGCAATGTTAATTGGTAGACTCTGAGACTTCTATAGGTAGACAGCTATTCAGGTGAAGCCCTCCAGCCAGACACACCTTCTGTATAGGCAGGATCACTGTCTCTTATGGCAACGATCTTGTAGCTGTTACTAACAGTGACCCAGATTCAAGAAGCAATTGCGCCTGTGTAACCATAGGTTACACAGCACAATTGCTTACTTGCTCCGGCGTTACGAGTGCTCCTGATTCAGGAACATCGTAACGCCGACTGCAGCCTAAAATCTGCGTGGCATAAGGCTCTTATGCCACGCATATTTTAGGCTGCATTCTTGCGATGACCGCTAGGGGGGGCTCCTATTGTGCTCAGTGTATAGTATGCAAATTGCATACTAACAACGATTCACAATGTTGCGCGAGCCCTGCGTACGCAAGTTACGTCGTTTCCGTACGGCGTGTTTAGCGTAAGGCTGCCCCTTCTAATAGCAGGGGCAGCCAATGCTAAAGTATACCCGACGTTCCCGCGTCGCGACGTTCGATTTTTACGTAATTTGCGTAAGTGATTCATGAATGGCGCTGGACGCCATTCACGTTCACTTTGAGGCAAATGACATCCTTGCGACCCTAAGTTTTTTCACTGTAGCATTCGGTATCTTTCTCAAGCATCAATCCCGCTTCACTGCTGGGTCCCTGGCTTGGCACTCCACAAGCGTCACCTCTGCTGTCCCGCTGGGTCCCTGAGTTGGCACTTGCTGATGCTTTCCCACTTTTTCACCATCCCCGGGTGGCGAGAAGTCTGCTCTGGTACTGACCTCAGCTCACTCACTGTGGTTTCCGGTAGCAAAGTGGATGGTCCCTTGGTGGCGACACCTTCCTTTCTACCTCCGGCAGAACCATTACTTCTGGTTGGACTTCAACTCTGCAGTCCCAACCCTCCACTTCTTCTGTATAGGCTCTCAGATAGCCTAGCAGCTAGATGTCCCTGGGATAGGCCTTAGGTTTCTGGCCTAGCAGCCCAGGGCAATATGACACACGTTCTAGGTGGCACAGAACCCCCGATCACCTGACTCCACTCAAATAAATAGGTTCTCCCAGCAGGCCAAAAGACCCAAGAAAATCCCTGCCCATTGGCTGAGACACCCCATTCATTCCTAATCTGTCCTTGCAGTGACCTTGTCTTATCTAATGTAACTAAGATACCCGGCCGTCTAGTGACAGAAGAGAGAAGTGCAGCAATTTCAGAATTAGGGCAAAATCAATTGACCGCCTAACAATTAACCAAGGTAACTATAACTTGGCAAATACATTTCATAGCAACCCTGCCTAAACATCAGGGTGCTACACACGATTTTCTGATCATGTGCTAGAGTTTGTCTTAACCACTTATCGACCGCCACACACACATATACGTCGGTAGAATGGCACAGGCAGGCAAATGGGTGTACAGGTACGTCCCTTTGAATTTGCTGCAAACTCGATGTTCGCTGGTGGCCCGTGATCGTGAGACCGAGAGGCAGAACAGGGAGATGCCTATTTAAACAAGTTATTTCCCTGTTCTGCCTAGTGATATGACAGGGATCTACTGCTCCCTGTCATTGGGAGCAGTGATCGCTAAAAATCGCTGATCACCAACATTACTAGTAAAAAAAAAAAATTATAATAAAAATGCCATAAATATATCCCCTATTTTGTAGATGCTCTAACTTTTGCGCAAACCAATCAATATACGCTAATTGCGTTTTTTTTTACCAAAAATATGCAGAAGAATACATATTGGCCTAAACTGATGAAGAAATGTGTTATTTATTTATTTTTTTGGATTTTTATTATAGCAAAAAGTAAAAAAAAAAAATATAATTTTTTTTCAAAATTGTCGCTCTTTTTTGTTTATAGTGCAAAAAATTAACACCTGCAGAGGTGATCAAATACCACCAAAAGAAAGCTCTATTTGTGGGGGGGAAAAAAGCACATACATTTTGTTTGTCTACAAAGTTGCATTACCACGCAATTGTCAGTTAAAGCGACGCAGTGTCGTATTGCAAAAAATGGCCAGGTTATTAAGGGGGCAAATTCTTCTGGTCCTTAAGGGGTTAAACTGTATTTTGTAAAAACCTCCCGACAGGCAGAGTTTTTCTAACAGAAGAGATCTCTTCTGTCATAAATGACTCTCCTGCCTGTCAGGGGGTAATGCGACCTGAGCCACGCATGTGCAACTCAAACTGCATTTATGGCCTGCTCTGTGTGCCGCAGCAAAGTGACTTCCATGCGCATGTGTGGAAGTGACATCATCACAGCTTGGCCATTCAAGTGCCTGAAGATTTGGAACCGGAAAGGAAGACCAGGTTAACATGGAAGCATCGCAGACCAGAGAGCGCTGTGAAAGGCCCAGCACTGGACGGCTCCATCTGTAGGTAAGTCTCTCATAGTGTACTAGTATGTTGTATGCGGTGTGCAGGTGGGCACACTTTCCTACCATTTTATTATTAGGAACAGGAGATGGGAAATGTAATGAAATCTGTGACAAAAACAACACGGGATCTGGTATTGTAAAGTAAATCATATATGTAAACCCAACTCCTAACTTCAACCAAAACTTTATTTACAGTGCTCATTTTATTTTTTATATATAAGTGACAGAAGCACTATCGGTGGCTTTTTTAGTGTCTCTACACTTTCTGCCCCGGTGAGGGCAGTTATAGGAAACTAGGGGACACTCTCCCAATGGGGGCACAAACAGTGGTAAAACATTTTTTTACAGTAGTAAAAGGGTTAAGATCCCTGTCAGTTTTTACCTTTATCACAAACAAATATATGACAACACTGCTGCCATGTGTCCAATAAAGTGAAAAAACTGAAAACTACTACAGTATACTAAATATGTGAATAAATAAAAACTATAAGTGTGTGTGCTTAATTCATATATGGTGTACAACAATCAATATAATTATAAATATCAAAATTCATCTGAAACCACCCCCGACATCAAAAATCCATACAAGTGTCCATCAAACAAAGTGACCCGCGCTCCAATAAAGTGCATAAATCTTCTTCCAATTGAATCTTCCTCCAAAGTGCTCACACCACTTGTGCGTCCTCCGCCTTCCAAACGAGCAATTTACCAGAGATAATGATCAGCAGCTCTTATCTAGCATTACTACATACGGTACATGGGATCAGGATCAGTTTTCTTCCAACCTCTGCAGGATAAAAAATATGGTCGGAGTGGACTTCTAAGGTCTCGGGGGGGATTGAAGTTTAACAAGGAGGTACACCCCCATATGTTTACAGATATGTGCTTTGTGTCATCTCCTCCATTATGTTGCATTCTTCTGCATTTTTTTAATTGGAGTGATAGATTTCTTTCACATGTCACTGTGTTACTTGTGTTTTCTCACTCACGGCCTGCTCTCCAGCCTGCCCATCTGCTCCCTCAACCGCCGGTCTGCTCAGTCACCAGCTGGCTCACCCCCTCGCTATTTTCTCAGGGTAGCAATTGCCCTGTTGCCCCCTGGATCCGCCCCTGTCTACAGAGGGTTTGAGAAGAGGATCGGCTTTGTTCAGCTCTCTGGGCTATGGTAACCCAGAAATGATGACCTGACATCACTTCTGGTTTACCCAGAAAAATGAAAAAAGCATTCCAACACACCTTTAAGACCCCTTCACACTGGAGCGTTTTAGCGTTAAAAATAGCGCTATTAAAACGCTCTCAATGGACCCTTTCACACTGAGGCGTGGCGCTGGCGGGGCATTGAGAAAAGTCCTGCAAGCAGTAGCTTTTGGGCGCTGAAAGAAAAGCCCCTCTCCATTGAAATGAATTAAAAGCGCTGTAAAAAACACCTGAATAGTGCCTATAATCCGCTCTGTCCTGTAGAAAAGTCACATGATCTACCAAAAATGTAAACATGCAAGCAAAAAAATAAAGCGCATCTACAACAGCAGGACTGAAATTGCCCATGCTTCAATAACGCTTGAAAAACTCTGTTAAAATGCTTGCAGCGTTGCCTTAATTTTACCGCTAGTGCCCTAAAAACAAGGTAAAAACGTGGTAATAGCGGTAAAGGCGTTTTAGGGCATTTTTGCAGCACCTCAGTATGAAAGGGCTCTTATAGACCCCAGATCTCTCCATAAAGAGTACCTGTCACATGCCTATTGCTGTCACAAAGGTTGTTTACATTCCTTGTGACAGCAATAAAAGTGATAAAACAATTAAAGCGACAATGTAAAAAATAAAAATTCCAAGTGCCTTAGACCCCTGTGCTCGTGCGCAAAGGTGAAATCACATGTCAGTCATGCATGC
This sequence comes from Rana temporaria, assembly GCF_905171775.1. Taxonomy (NCBI): domain Eukaryota; kingdom Metazoa; phylum Chordata; class Amphibia; order Anura; family Ranidae; genus Rana; species Rana temporaria. The sequence continues at coordinate 163,137,451 of NC_053489.1, read as the reverse complement.
ACGCACACAGCGAACTTCGCGCACATGAGGTATCGCTGTGATCGTCAGATCATGGGCAGTAAGGATGAGCTCAGGCGTGTTCGCAAGCCGCACATGCAGAGCACGCCAGGAAGTTGGCACTGCACAGCACTAATCACAAGCAGTGAGACATTTCCCGATCTCTGCAGCTGCGCATCAGGAAAATTTCTCACTGCTTGTGATTAGTGCTGTGCAGTGCCGATTTCCTGGCGGTCTTCTGCACGTGCGGCTTGCGTACACACTTAAACTCATCCTTAATGGGCAGTAATTCTAGTAGCAGACCCCTGTGTAAATCTACAGTAGTAACCTGTAAAGGCTTTTAAAGCGTTGCCTATGGATAGTAAAATGTTAAAAGCGTGACACGTTTGGTCTGTAATTACTTGGTGTAACATCATCTTTTATATTTTACCAAAAAAATTGGGTTATGTATTGTGTTTTCTTTTTGCATAAAAATTGAAAAAAGTGAATTTTTTTTTCCAAGGCGTTTATCAAATGGCTGCGCTAATACCGCATGCCATTAAAAAGAAACAAAACAAACAAACACAAATTTATTCTCTAGGGCCTCTGCTTTAAAAAATATATATAATGTTTTGAAGTTCAAAGAAATTTTCTTGTACCTAATAAAAAGTTTGTAAACAAAAAAGATAAAAGACATAGGGCCAGATTCAGCAAAGAATTACGCCGGCGTATCCATAGATACGCCGCGTAAAATCAAAGCTGCGCCGGCGTATCTACTTTCTGTATTCAGAAAGCAAGATACGCAGACATTAGCCTAAGATCCGACTGGCGTAATTCTCTTACGCTGTCGTATCTTAGTGTGCATTCTCACGCTGGCCTCTAGGTGGCGCTTCCGTCGTTTTCGGCGTAGAGTATGCAAATTACCTAGTTACGCCAATTCCCAAACGTACGTGCGCCCGGCAGTAGTTTTTTACGTCGTTTGCGTAAGGTGGCACAGCCAATGTTAAGTATGGACGTCGTTCCCGGTTCGACATTTGAATTTTTTACATCGTTTGCGTAAGTCGTTCGCGAATAGGGCTGGACGTAATTTACGTTCACGTCAAAACCAATACGTCGTTGCGGCGTACTTGGGAGCAATGCACACTGGGATATGTACACGGACGGTGCATGCGCCGTTCGTAAAAAACGTCAATCACGTCAGGTCATCACACATTAACATAAAACACGCCCCCCCTTCCACATTTGAATTACGCACGCTTACGCCGGCCCCATTTACGCTACGCTGCCGCAACTAACGGAGCAAGTGCTTTGTGAATACTGCACTTGCTCCTGTAAGTTGCGTCGGCGTAGCGTAAATACGATACGCTGCGCCGCCGTAACTATGCGCGCCCCTACCTGAATCTAGCCCATGGCAAATGCATGTCAGACATAGCTGAAAAGCCCAAGTATACGAGTCGTAAACAATGAAAGTATTAATTCATGGTAATAATAAGGCTGTATCTGAACTGAATAAGTCAGGAGGGGGCTGAGCAAGCTTTCAATCCATTCCTAGTCTGTTCTATTAGCATCTGCACTGCATGTGAATTCCCTAGTTCAAATAAACGTCACAGTCCTTGCAGCCTAATGACCTGGGTGGGCCCCGTCAGGTAACGTGTCACCCAGCCTCCAACATGGCCACTCCCTGGAAACTTGCTCCAAGTCTCACTTTTCTACTTTAAGTGTAACAGAGCTGCAATGGGGCCTGTCGGCCTGAACAGAGAAGCATGACTGTTATCATACAAGGCACAGTGTGTGATTCCATTTTGGGGTTTCCTGCTTTATTTCCTTCTACATCTCTATTACAAGTCTGCAAGGAAGGACAGGACTGAACAGCTATGGCTATTGAACCTTCCCTGGTAAGGATCTTTAATATTTCCATACAGCCTGGTCAGTAAGGGCTCATGCATGAGGCGATATAAAAAATATGACAACTAGAGTGCAAGATCTTTCTGTCAGAACTTGGCAACAAGATCCTGTGTAAAAATGACTCTATACTGTGTGCATGTAATGCTTGAGCAATATTTACAATCTTACAGCATTACATTGCATATGGCTCTGTTTCCAGGATATAAATGTTCTCTCAATGAAACCACCTAGTTTCCTTCCATGGCTAGGACGCAGGTGGTCTCGAAATGAGGTTACTTAATCCCAAATATTGTGTGGTATCGGCCTGTTCAACAGAAGCCATCCGACATTCGGTCTGTGTGTGTGGCAGCCGCTCCGACCGAAGCTGACCGAACGTCTAGCTTCTGTCAAAGGGGCATAACCGAAAAAGGTTTGCTGATCGGCAGCCAATGGCTGAGAGCGCTGACCAATGTGTTTTCCGCCCCCCTACCCCCCAAAATATACCACCAGCCACCACTGCCAGAGTCTACTGAGACCAGGGGAGGCAGAGAGGAGAGACACAGGATCTGTAGGAGGAGTTCTGTCCTCTCTGCTGCTAATTGATGAGAAAAGGTGTGAGTGGGGGAGATATGATGGGGGAGACATAGCTGCAAGAGAGGTGTGAGGGCCACATCAACTGGCCTGGTGTTTGACACATGTGCCTTAAAGAAAATATATATAACTTTTTTTTCTTTAACACACTACTTGTTGTCACTCTCCCTTTGTAGTTCAGATATCACTGCAACATTTTTTTTTTTAAATAAAATTCTTGTCCCCTGCACTTCCTATAATTGGGTGGCATGCACTGTAGGAAGGAGCAGTGTTGCCACCCTTCTATGTGTGCTCCCAAAATAACTATATAAATGGACATGCCTATGCTCTGTATCTTGACACAACCATCAACAGCTCGAGCTGACTACTTTATCAGCCAGCCCACCAGCCCCTTGATTGACAGCGAACCCCAGAAGGTGATGTATCCGCCGCTAATGTAACTAAATTACTGCATACTGCTGTACATGGGAACAATCAGACACAAGGACTATAGCCCACATGTGGAAACTATATTTTTCAAATTGTTTAGTGGTACTTTCAAAGAAACTGGGAATGATGGATGATGCTGCGCGGGAATGGGGATACAATGTGGAGAGGGATGGATGATGCTGGATGGGGATACAATCTGAAGAAGGATGGATGATGCTGAGTGGGGATGGGGATACAATGTGAAGAGGGATGGATGATGCTGGGTGGGGATGGGGATACATTGTGGAGAGGGATGGATAATTCTGGGTTGGAATGAGGATGATGGAGTTGCATTGTGAAAATGGATGAGGATGACTCTGGGTGGGGATAGAGAGTTACATAGTGAAGAGGCTCTCCACAATGTAACTCTCATCCCCAGAGAGAGACCGAGGACATGATGCAGGAGCTGGTCAGAGACCGAGGACATGATGCAGGAGCTGGTCAGAGACCGAGGACATGATGCAGGAGCTGGTCAGAGACCGAGGACATGATGCAGGAGCTGGTCAGAGACCAAGGACATGATGCAGGAGCTAGAAGCACCACGGGGACAGGAGAGCACAGGGGATCAGAGAGCGCGGGGGCTGGAGAGCATCGGGGATCAGAGAGCGTGGGGAGGGGAACTGGATAGCACTGGGGGTAAAGAACATGGGGGGGGGCGCCAAAGAGCACTGAGGGGGACTGGATAGAACGGGGGGAGTGGGAGCACAGGGGGGTGGCGAGCACTGAATCAATGGCCCGCATTTGTGGGAGTATTTTGTAGTATAGTGTCCCATAGAAAATGTTAATTCTGAAAAGGATAGTAAAGGATTTCTGACAAATCTGTTGGGGTGTACTCATTTACGCAGAGCACTATAAATGACACAATTGAGACTGGATTCACACTCGTGCGGTGCGAATTTCAGCTCTCTTATCTCTGCAGAGAGATAAGAGAACTGTTCAGCAGATCATCTCCGTTTTAGCTGCAAACTTGGAGACCTGGGAGAGGGGAGGGGGAGGGGGGAAGTGTATTGAGGTGAATGAAAGAAATCCTGAAGAGAAATTAACACATCTGCGAATCAGATGCGTGCCCCTAGAAGATAATGGGCCTGAATTCGCACCTGAGCCGCATCGCAATGCACACGTTTTTTCAGCAATGAGCAGTGCGAATGCATCGCACATATGTGAACCAACCTCATTGAAATCAATGTATTTTATAATGTTATGCGAATTGGATGCGGTTTAAGCCGCAACCAATTCGCATAGGTGTGAACCCGGCCTCAAGGTTGGTTTTTTTGTTGGGGGGGGGGGGGGGGGATAAATGGGGTTCACTTTGGTATCTTTGTCTTGTGTAGACCTTGTCCTAGCACTGCTTACCAAAATTGTATTGCAATGACTTCTTGAAATGCTCTTCAGTTTAATTTTGTTTCAGTTAGACGCCTGCACCTTTCAACTAAAGACATGTTTAAAGAACATTCACAAGGTAATACATTCAGAAAGAATCGGTCTAATTGCAGGAAAACTTCAGTTATACAAATATTGCTAGGTATGAATGTAATATTAGGTTACCTTTTTCTTTACTGCAGTGAATTGCTTTTCAGAGCCAATAGGCAATTTTCAATGGCACATCAACAGTTGTACAGATTTGTAATATACTATTGTATAGCATTGTACTGATTAAAACGGATGATTTGAGTCCATGGTCCATATAAGCAAACGGTTATTATCCTTTATAATAGTAACCGTTTTCTTATATGGACCATGGGCTCAAATCATTTTATTCAGTACAATAGTATATTACAAATCTGTACAACTGTGAAACTGTTGATGTTCCATTGAACATTGCCTATTGATTCACACCCTGAAAAGCAATTCGCTGCGGTAAAGAAAAATGTAACCTAATATTACATTCATACCTAGCAATATTTGTGTAACTGAAGTTTACAATGCCAACGTTTCTTGTTGAATACAGTAAAAAACTTTAATAAAAAGTATTTTTTTCTTCTCAACATAAAGGTGATCCAGAAAGCGAATGAAATGTTGTGTGGTATCAGCCAGCCCTCGGTATGCAGTGAAGTACTGATGTCCTCTCGGGGAGCGGAATATATCTCAGGTGTGTTTCTGTATTCTATTCAGCATCCTCTTCATATAGGTCAGTGGTTCTCAACCTGGGGTGGGGACCCCCTTGGGGGTCAAATGATTATTTGCCAGGGGTCACCGAATCCTGGGCTGTTCCTGGAGCGGCCACCCACTCAGCCGCCCATTCAGTTCACGGCATGGCTCGGGGGCAGAGACTAGAGGTCAGCAGATGTGAGGAATGAGAAGTGGGAGGGGCTGGAGGAGACCCTATCTCCTGATTTCGGCATAGGTGCAGGGCCAGATTAAGAACATCATGGGCCTGGTGCTGAGGATTTTGGTGGGGCCTTTTAGGCTGCATTCACACCTCCGCGACAAGTAACGCCGCGTACGCGGCGTATTTTGCCGCGAATAGTGTAACTTTTTTTTTACAAATCCTTCCTATTGCTTTGTATGGCCGAACGCCAATGCCGCCTGAAAAAAAGGGTCCGGGACTTTTTTTCATGCCGCAGGTGTACGGCGTCTATGAGAATGAAGGAATTCTCCCCTCCAGCGGCACGAGCGGTCGGCGTCGGGCGTTTTGTCGCGGAGGTGTGAATGGGGTGTAATAAATTATAAATAAATGCGTGGGAATGACATGAACGCAGCCCAGCCAAGGCAAGTGACCAAAGGCACAGAACCCAGAAGGAAGACCGGGTGAAGATGGAAGTGTCCAGGCCCCGCCTGATTCATCGCAGCACTGGAGGGCTCAGTCTGAAAATTGAAGTGTACACTAATGTGCTAATATGCTGTGCATACTTGTACGTTGTGGCATAACCTACCCCAGGGCCTCTAAAAAGTAGTAATGTCAGGAAAGTTTACTACCGCTTTATTATCACAGGATCCCAGGAGCCTCTCATGGGGCCCCCTACTGACCCGGTGGACGGTGGCCCTTGGGCAGTGCCTAAGTGCACAGTTGCCAACATTTAAAAAATATTTTCAGGGCCACTTTTTTATATAAGTGCTATATTTAGAGTAGCTGAGATCCCCGATGTTCCTCTATACATCATAGTAGTAATCACAAAATTAAATGAGTACTAATAATGGGGCAGAACAAATATGAGAACTGAGATTTCCTTTAGTTGAACTAACAAAAGTGTGTCCATTCTAGAGCTGGTAACATTGAGGATATTCAGTATAATTTTAAAGAACTGTTTTTGTGGGTAAGCGACATAGGGGAGGAGTATGGACGGTATACAAGTGGGAAGTATGTGCAGGTGAGGGAGAGGAATGTGGAGGGTCTAACAGTGGGCACTATGTACAGGAGAGGAGTACAAAGGGTACGGAAAAAAGCACTATGTACAGGAGAGGGGTATGACAATGGGCAGTATGTACAGGAAGAGTGAGGGGGTATGACAGAGGGTAGTACGTACCAGAGAGAAGTGTGGAGGGTATGATGGGACAGTATGTACAGGAGAGGAGTGTGGAGGGTATGACAGTGGGCAGTATGTACAGGAGAGGAATGTAGACGGTATGATAGTGGGCTCTATGTATAGGAGAGGAGTGTGGAGGGTATGACAGTGAACACTATGTATAGGAGAGGAGTGTGGAGGGTATGACAGTGGGCACTATGTATAGGAGAGGAGTGTGGAGGGTATGACAGTGAGCAGTATGTACAGGAGAGGAGTGTGGAGGGTGCGACAGTGGGCACTAAGTACAGGAGAGAAGTGTATGACAGCAGGCACTATGTACAGGAGAAGAGTGTGAAGGGTATGACAGTGGGCGCTATGTATAGGAGAGGAGTGTGGAGGGTATGACAGTGGGCACTATGTACAGGAGAGGAGTGTGTAGGGTATGACAGTGGGTACTATGTATAGGAGAGAAGTGTGGAGAGTATGACAGTGGGCACTATGTACAGGAGAGGAGTGTGGAGAGTATGACAGTGAGCACTATGTACAGGAGTGGAAGGATATTTAGGGACGGAGTAGTGGTTAAGCGGGTCATACATGGATTGAAATTACGCCAATTATGCAGAGACCAGCCATAGTCAATCTATGTATGGGCTAGCTGGTTTTACACAAGTCAATCTATTAATCAACTTGAGTACAACCAGCCTGTTTTTTTTTTCTTAAAACAATCAGTGCTGCCAGCTAAAGTTAGCAACACTGATCATTGTACGCACTGGCAGAACACAATAACACTGCAGGAGTGATTCCCCCATCCACAGGTCAGCAGGTGAGAGGGTGTGTGGGGACAGGCTGGGGAGAGATACTAGTCAGTGGCTGGGTAGGCACTGGTAGTATCAGAGCCAGATACACACAGGTTACATACGCCACGATCGTTAGAGCGAGAACAATAATTCTAGTACTAGACCTCCTCTGTAACTCTAAACATGTAACCTAAAAAAATGTAAAGCATCGCTTAGGATACCAAAAAAAATTGTGCTAACTTAACTAACTAACTGTTTTTTTAATGAATGAAACATTTTTTTCCAAAAAAACATGTTTGAAAAATTGCTGCGCAAATACCGTGCTAGAGCTGCACAATTAATCGTTAAAACAATTGTGATCTCGATTCAACCCCCCTGACGATCTCCAATGCAGAGTTTGCTGATTCTTTCATATAACAAGTGGAGAGACTTTCAGCTGTCAAAAGAAAATATCTGGGCAGTCTGCCAAGTTTTTAACAGGAAACATTGTAACTAACGCTTCCTTCTTAGATCAAAGGGATAAACTTCTGTGTGTAAAGAACAAATCTGGGCAGTCTGCGAAGTTTGTAAACAAAATGAAACATTGTAACTAACTAACATTGTAACTAAATTTAACCACTTAAAGTCCAACACTTGTTTCTTAAGTTAGAAAGCAATATTATTTGCTAGAAAATTACTTGGAACTGCCAAACATTATATATATTTTAGCAGAGACTCTAGGGAATACAATGGATATTGCTGCAATATGTTATGTCACACTGCATTTTCCCACTTCAATGAATAATAAAAACCATAAAAACAAAACCGTGAAGTTAGCCCATTTTTTTTTTTTTTATGTGAAAGATGATGTTACGCCGCAACAATCGTGAGAGAATCGTGATCTATCTTCTAAGCAAAAAAATTGCAATTCTCATTTTAGCCAGAATCGTGCAGCTCTGTACCCTGCAACATAAAAAGTGCAAAGACCACCATAGAGTCATTTTCTAGCAAAAAACAAATGATGATTTTTACATGTAGTAGAGAAGTGTCAGAATTGGCCTGGGTGGCAAGGGGTTAATTACCATGAGTAATATACAAATAATTATTATAAGCACTGTGATCCTATCAGTCTGCTGTAGTGTGTCAGCTTGTATTTATATTGGCCGTTCTGAATGTAGCTTCTGACAGGCTGTGCAAGCAGGCCCGTATCTCCGGAACCATAAATGATAGCTGTCCCATATTTTGACCAGTTGTGGGGTAGATCTTCCCATGCCTACCCCCAAATGTGGGGTTTCTGTGACCTCTGGTCATCGAGCTAGAACCCCCCAAATTCGATCTTAGAAAAAAAAAAAAATCTTAAAAAAAAAAATATTTTTTTTTTTTTTTTTTTTTTTTTTGGGCAAATGGGCCTATCTTGAGAAAGGGGCCTGGAGCTGCAGCTCCATCAGCCCCATTGTTAATCCAGCCCTGCATAAGTGTCGCTGCTACGAGACACCTGCTACAAAATCTGAGACCCCGTGAATATGGAGACACAGTGAGTAACGCTACCTGTGATTAGAATTGCCATTAAAAGTCCCCACTACAGTTCTCAGATCAGCAGATGACCTTGATCCAGAGCACCTAAGTTGACTGATCAGAACTCCACACAGCGCTGACACTGATCCTATTAACCCCACCAAGGAGTAAGATAATGAATACAAGTAGAGAATCCATTGAAGGGAGAGAAAAAGAGGGGTAGAAACAAAGAAAAAGGGAGCGAAAGATGGCTAGAGAGAGGGATGGGGGGAAAAAAAGGCAAAGAAAGGAGAACAAAGAGAAAGAGTGGTACATCCTCAAATGTACCATAAGGGGTTTTAATACTGTACGAGTGGAAGGGACTCAGGGAGCGCTAAATGTCCATGGGTTAGGGGCGCAAATCACTTGTCTTGCCTTGGGTGCTGACAACCCACGCTACAATTTTTTTTTTACTGTTAGGGGTCCCCACAACTTGGGAAATTTTATCAAGGGGTCACGGCCCTAGAAAGGTTGAGAACCACTGATGTAGGTTCTATAGCTCAATTCCCATTTACTGTATTGCACAATAATAAGCAAACTGTTCTGTGTAAACCATTTCCTTATTGGGAAATACAAATTGTTTTCTGCTTTGTTATAGCTTGCAATCTTTTTGAGTTTGCCTACAGGATACTTCATTGCTTTACTGTGGGCCCTAGTTAAACTAAAATAAATTCCTACTCCTACATCCTAATACTCTATGTATGATTATCCTATGTGTCACTTTGTAGCATTTTACAAAATACTTGTTTTCACCTTAGTTGCATTACAGTACTGCTGATCTCCTGCAGCCTTCTAGCCGCCACATCATGTCTACATGAGTGCATTCCAATGATGGCTGCATGGCAATGCTCATGGTGATTTTTCTTGATAATGCCAATAGTGTAACACGCCTTCATATTACGTGTTGAAACGGTCCCTTGTAGTCTCCATCAGAGACTGGGTGACAATGCATAGTTGGGACACAGAGACAGTGTTGTCATCCTAAACAGACACTGGCTGAACAAGTAGCTTCATGGGGTGATAACCAGGTAGTATTTTAATGAAAGCAATTTTAAAGCAACTATATTTCCCAGCATGTGGTAGTGCTCTTTAACATAGTCGTTGAATTCTACAGCAGCCTTGAGGAAGTAAACCCTGATGGGTTTCACTTCCTCTTTATTTCCCTGCAAAGGTAAAGCATAATGGGTTAATATGCATAGTAGCCCATTATGTGTCACTTACCTGAAACCAAAGCTTGCAATGTCACCGCTGTCCCCAGTACAGGAAGCATCCGTTCTTCACCTCTCTTCCTTCCGGGGCCACGGACTCCGGCCCTGTGACTGTGTTCTGTCGAGAAGTGCCCCCCATCGAATAGTGTCGCACTCCAGCTGAGTTGCTGATCGGCTGGAGTGACGTGCCAGCGCACATCGTAGGAGGTATCTCGCGATAGGAGATACCATTTCACTGCCACAATTGAAACCTATACAAACAGCGGCAGGAGACTTTGAAAAAGTCACGTGGACGGTGATGCAACGCGTCCTGGAACAAGAGCCATGGTGACGTCACTTCCGGTCGCTCCCAAGACCAGAAGTTTGTTCCTTATTGCTGTTTTTTTACCCATTTTAATTGTAAGTGCGTTACTTTATTATTGATTAAAATACTGTTTCAACTTACTACACTATGGAGCCGCCTTCTTTCTCTCTCTACCATTGAACCTGAGAATCCAGGGAATCTGACCGGGATTGTAAGCAATCAGGGAATCACTGTACCAGGCACAGTTTAGCTACTGTGAATTCATCTAAAAGGCTCTTTATATGAGCCAATGAGGTGAGAGGCTGGGGGGAATGTGCGCACCCGCGCTGGATGAAGGCATTAGCACTTTATATTTGAGGAAACTCCTATTGGATCTATCACTCTGCACCTGGAACTGTACTTTGCTTTGGATTGACTTAACTTGCATTCGCACATTTTTTTCTTCTTTGTAAGGTTGATTTGCACATATCTGGATCACAGATAACTTGTATATTGATGTACACATTTTTGTGTCTGTCATACTTGGAATTTTTTTTTGCACTATTGTTTCGCACATTTGATGGTTATTCATTTGCAGATTTGCACATCTTTATCCGTATTGTGTATTTGCACAGGTGTTGTGTGTTGGCATAGTTGATGTTTACATATTTATTTGCACATGATTATTTGAGCACTGAGGTCATTGCTTAATTGCCTAGGAGTTATGTATTTATTTTATTTCATAAAGCACCACTTCTCCCCCTTATTTTTCATGTTATTATCAGTGTGTGAACACCTTGCTGTGGCTACTGCTTATTTAGGTTGTTAGATTATTCATTACTCGTGTGGTTTGCGCATTCGTTCCCCCTGCTTTCCAGTTCTCACATTGTGCCTCGCTTTTGCGGGGTGGCTTTACAGTGTGCTTATGGTCCGGTTTCCCCGCTGTTTGTATAGGTTTAAATTGTGGCTGTGAAACGGTATCTCCCATCGAAACCGTGTAGGTTTAGGAGATATTTCCAGCACCTACAGGTAAGCCTTAATATAGGCTTACCTGTAGGTGAAAGTGGTTATACAACCACATTAAACGCACCAAAGGCTAAAAATGCAGTTATAAATGCACAGGTATTCATGTTGTCAGACAATGCTCCTCAAACGCCCTGTGAGATTTGTTTTTTCATTTGTGCGATGCTAAAATGGGAAATTATCACTTTCAACACTTTGCAACCGCACCTCAAACGCACTGTCAACACAGCAATCACTGTATTATCCGGAATTACTACAGTGATTCTCTGCTACCACAGTACTACAGTTGTGGTGTATGCATACCTACATTGGTCCAGATGGCAGGTGGTTTGTGAGGAGCTTAATTACATTAACCACTTAAGCCCCGGACCAATATGCAGCCTAAAGACCCAAGGTGTTTTTACAGTTCGGGACTGCGTCGCTTTAACAGACAATTGCGCGGTCGTGCGACGTGGCTCCCAAACAAAATTGGCGTCCTTTTTTCCCCACAAATAGAGCTTTCTTTTGGTGGTATTTGATCACATCTGCGGTTTTTAGTTTTTGCGCTATAAACAAAAATAGAGCGACAATTTTTTAAAAAAAGCAATATTTTTTACTTTTTGCTGTAATAAATATCCCCCAAAAACATATATAAAAACATTTTTTTTCCTCAGTTTAGGCCGATACGTATTCTTCTACCTATTTTTAGTAAAAAAAATCGCAATAAGCGTTTATCGATTGGTTTGCGCAAAATTTATAGTGTTTACAAAATAGGGGATAGTTTTATTGCATTTTTATTTTTTATTTTTTTTTTACTACTAATGGCGGCGATCAGCAATTTTTTTCGTGACTGCGACATTATGGCGGACACTTCGGACAATTTTGACACATTTTTGGGACCATTGTCATTTTCACAGCAAAAAATGCATTTAAATTGCATTCTTTATTGTGAAAATGACAGTTGCAGTTTGGGAGTTAACCACAGGTGGCGCTGTAGGAGTTAGGGTGCACCTAGTATGTGTTTACAACTGTTTGGGGGTGTGGCTGTAGGAATGACGTCATCGATCGTGTCTTCCCTATAAAGGGAATGACGCGATCGATGCGCCGCCACAGTGAAGGACGGGGAAGCCGTGTTTACACACGGCTCTCCTCGTTCTTCAGCTCCGGGGAGCGATCGCGACGGAGCGGCTATAAACAAATAGCCGCGCCGTGGTCCCGGATCGCTCCCCGAGCGGACCCGACCTCCGCATGTAGCGGGGGGGGGTCCCGATCGGACCCCCCACCCGCTAATAGGCGAGGACGTACCTATACGCCCATGTGCCTGTACGTGCCATATTGTGGACGTATATGTACATGGGCTGGTCCTTAAGTGGTTAAATAACGGAATCACTTTGCAGGTCCCACTCTCATTTGTCTCTCCTCTGATCTTGCACAAAAAAAAAGAAAGATGGAACAAATAAAGTTGACAGTACAACACCCAAGTGAGTGTGTTTTGCCTATTGCAGGTGTGATTGAGGTGTACAGAGTATCAAAAAGAATGGAAGGGGGAATGAAAAGATTCAGCATTGATTGTGAGAGGTTGCAGCTTGCCTTCCGGGATATTGAATTAGCATGGAATAATTTGCAGGCCTTCATGTCCATGTGTCCCAGCATACTGCAGAAACTGGTAAGTACCAGCCACATTTTCTACTTTTGGCAGCCTAAATGGGATTTTCAATGTTTCTGTCTTCTGATACACTGACATTTACTACAGTTCTACTGTAACCAATAAGAGCCCCCTCATCCTGTTTTTATATACATTGGATGGTTAATGTATGTTAATTTATGCATCGCATGCTAGCACATTATGTGAAACTTGCCTGCAAACGAAACCCTCCACCAATGCATTGTCACTGCTGGAGGCTACATCCATCTTCACTCGTCTTCCTTCCGGGTCCGCGGGTGACTGGCCAGAGCCACGTGACATCAATCCCGCACATGCACGTGGGAGCTGCCGTCACAGCATGGGTGGCCGTTCCTTCAGAGCGCATGAGCCAATGACGTAATCAGCTGCATATACAGTAACTATCTCCTAAACGTTGCATGTTTAGCTATAATTTACAGTGCCTATAGGTAAACCTTACTTATATGTACAATCAATCTATGGGAGTTTACAACCACTTCCCGACCAGCCACCGCAGTTTTACTGTGGCAGAATGGCACAGGTGGGCGAAACAACATTATCTTACATCGCTTTGCCTTTTGGCCACTAGGGGGCTCGCTGCCAAAGCCGATGTAAGTGCCCGGCGAGCGCAATGACTGCCGGGCACCCACGATCGCTCGTGACAGATCTAACTGTGGGGGGGGATGGGACTGACTAGGAGGGGAGAGAGAACACACACACACTAGGGAACACAATTTACCCCCTAGTGTTAACCCCTTCCTTACCAGTGACATTTACACAGTAATCAGTGTGTTTTTTATAGTACTGATCGCTGTATAATTGTCACTGGTCCCAACAATGTGTCAAGTGTCTGATGTGTCCGCCGCAATATCGCAGTCCCAATAAAAATCTGATCACCGCTATTACTAGTGCAAAGTGGAGTTGCCTTTCGTAAATAACCCCCATTATGTTTTTTTTCAAATGGGATATTTATTATAGCAAAAAGTAAAAAATATTGTGTTTTTTTTCAAAACTGGTGCTCTTCTTTTGTTTATAGTGCAAAAAATAAAAACCGCAGTGGTGATCAAATACCACCAAAAGAAAGCTCTATTTGTGGGGAAAAAAAAGGACGTCAATTTTGTTTGGGTATAGCGTTGCACGACCGCGCAATTATCTGTTAAAGCGACACAGTGCCGTATTGCAAAAACATTGCCTGGTCATTGAGCAGCCAAATTTTCTTTAACCACTTCCTTACTGGGCACATATACCCCTTCCTGACCAGGTGAAATTTCAGCTTGTGGCACTTCGTCACTTTAACTGACAATTGCGCGGTCGTGCGACGTGGCTCCCAAACAAAATTGACGTCCTTTTTTCCCCACAAATAGAGCTTTCTTTTGGTGGTATTTGATCGCCTCTGCGGTTTTTATTTTTTGCGCTATAAACAAAAATAGAGCCACAATTTTGAAAAAAAAAACTATTTTTTACTTGTTGCTGTAATAAATAGCCCAATTTTGAAAAAAAAAATATGTTTTTTTCAGTCTAGGCGATACGTATTCTTCTTCATATTTTTGGTAAAAAAAAATCGCAAGAAGCGCTTGTTTTGCGCAAAAGTTATTGCGCTTACAAAATAGGGGACAGAATTATTATTATTTTTTATTATTTTTTTTTTTACTACTAATGGCGGCGATCAGCATTTTTTTCGTGACTGCGACATTATGGCAGAGACATCGGACACTTTTGACACATTTTTGGCGCCATTCACATTTATACAGCGATCAGTGCTATAAATATGCACTAATTACTGTATAAATGTGACTGGCATTGAAGGGGTTAACACTAGGGGGTGAGGAAGGGGTTAAATGTGTACCCTGAATTTTGTTCTAACTGTGTGTGGAGGGGGGTGACTGGGGGAGGTGACCGATGCTGTGTCCCTATGTACAAGGGACACAGATCGGTCTCCTCTCTCCCCTGACAGGACATGGATCTCTGTGTTCACACACAGAGCACCACGTCTTGTCCCTGTAGCCGCCGATCCCGAGTGCCTGGCGGACATCACGGCCGCCAGGCACTCGCATCGGCATCTCTGCGATGCGGCGAGCACACGCGTGCTGCTGACTGCGCGCGCAGGCCGTATAAACACGGCCAGTCAGAGAAGTAGAACCACCCTGCGGCCGTATAAAGTCGTACGGCTGTCGGGAAGTGGTTAAAGTCTGTCACTATCCAATATGATACATTTGTACAATGCTGTATAATCGTATTGCAAAAAGAGCAAAACAAGCAGGTGATAGTTGGGGGTTTGACAATGTAGCTTCTAGTTCCAGTAGAACTGGGAAGCTACAGTATGGGAGAACCTAATAGATTATTATTAGAAGTCTGTGTGTCATTCCAAATGGCAAATCTAATTTTAAGCTTTCAATAAATAAAAATTCTTACTTATGGATTTCAGACATTTTTATTCACAGAACTAATTTTATAATGCACTGGATAGCTATGCACCAAAAAACACTGGCCTACAGCACAAACACCATCTAAAATGGTGGTTTTCAACCTTAGTCCTCAAGTACCCCCAATGGGCCATGTTTTGGGAACTTCCCTTAGATAAAATCGCTCTTATCAATAACATGTCATTGATATTGATTTAAAGCAGCTTGCAAAGTAAAGGAAAACCTGGCCAGTTGGGGGTACTTAAAGCGGAGGTTCACACAAAAAGTGAACCTCTGCTTTTCGGATCCCTCCCCCCCTCCGGTGACACATTTGGCACCTTTCAGGGGGAGGGGGGTGCAGATACCTGTCTGAGACAGGTATTTGCACCACTTCCGGGTCTGATCCCCCGCGGGGAATCCAGCCTGTGATATCAACCCCCCCCACGCTGTCTTCTGGGAAACACTGTTCCCAGGAGAGAGCGGGGACCAGTGACAGCGCGCCACTATCCTCGCCCATGCGCAGTAGGGAATCGGGCAGTGAAGCTGTCAGGCTTCACTTCCGGATTCCCTCACCGAAGATGGCGGCGGAAGCAGCCGAGGACCGAGCAATTGCTCCGCCTTGGCTGCTGACATCGCTGCCCTGGACAGGTAAGTGTCCATTTTTTAAAAGTCAGCAGCTGCCGTATTTGTAGCTGCTGACTTTTAAAAAAAAAAAAAAAAAAAATCGGCCGAACCTCCGCGTTAAGGAATAAGGTTGAGAACTACTGATCTAAATCAAACATTCATACATGCACATACTAGGGCCAATTTGGACAGGGACCGATTAACCTACCAGCATGTCTTTGGAGTGTGGGAAGAAATCCACACAGGCACAGGGAAAACGTGAACTCCAGGCAGGTAGTGTGATAAAAATAAAAACCATACTTTTGTTTGCACATGATGAGAGATGGAAGTCAGCAGAGCTTCACGTCATTGCACTCCATATGCATGTGCCTGTAAACACAAGTCAAAGCGCTTCCAGACGTATACCTGCGTTCTGTCAATATAGTCCTATTTGCAGGACTGCACACCAGCTGGGTGTCTGGGCGCTGCAAATACAGGCGTAACATATGCTGTATGCCCATTTGCCTGTATTTATGTCTGTGTACATGAGTACAAGTCAGCTTTCAACACTGCCAGAAAGAGTTGAAATTGGTGCAAACATTGTACTGCTGCAACCTGGTGCCGATAGGTAGGAAAAGTTATGAAATTATTTATCTTTTGCCCTGTACACACGATCGGTCAATCCGATAAGAACGTTCTGATGGATTTTTCCATCAGTTAACCGATGAAGCTGACTGATGGTCAGTCGTGCCTACACACCATCGGTTAAAAAAACGATCGTGTCAGAACGGGCTCACGTAAACCACGTACAACGGCACTATAAAGGGGAAGTTCAAATCCAATGGTGCCACCCTTCGGGCTGCTTTAGCTGATTTTGTGTTAGAAAAGCGCAAAACGTCTTTTACTGTCTGTTACAGCGTGATGAATGTGCTATCTCCATAACGAAAGCTAGTTTTACCAGAACGGGCGCTCCCGTCCCCTAATTTAGTCTGAGCATGCGTGGATTTTTAACCGATGGACGTGTCTACAAACGATCGTTTTTTTTTCTATCTGTTAGGTATCCATTTAACCGATGGCTAAATAAGCGATGGTGCCTACACACGATCGGTTTGGTCTGATGAAAACGGTCCATTAGACCGTTCTCATCGGGTTGACCGATCGTGTGTACGCGGCATTAGTCTCATTTTGTTTACATCACAGAAACCTAAAATTTTAACAGGGGTGTGTAGACTTTTTATATCCACTCTATAGAAGGCAAACATTGCAACCCTGGAAACTACCCCGTCCCATGCTCTCAAATGTACATTACAAGCCAAACTCTTGCTAGTATATTGCACTATAGCATTACAGGCTTGTTACAGTAATTAGGCAGCCAGGTTAGCTTGACCGGTATAGCAACTAATAAGGCTAAATGATCATTTGTATACGGGCCACAATGAAGGTGGTTTGTGTTCGGTTTCCTGGCTGTTGGAGAGCTGATAATATTTCAAATCCTAGTTTTGTGACTCCTGATAACCTGACTGATTAGAATTTGCCACAGAAATAAAAATACCAATCATAATTTAACCAGTTAGGATCCATTTACTGTATCAATATTATCAGGAGTCTGAGGCTGTTATCTTTTCAACCCTATCATGCATAGAACAGCAGAGGGCTACTTAGGATCAAATGTATCGATATATTCATGGAGATCCCATCACAAAAAAATGATATGCAGTGTGTGTTATTTCATTACTAGAAAAAGTTGGGGTTTTTCAAAAACGTTATTTTGCATTCTAAATACAGATTTTGCTTGGTGTAGTTCTTTTTTTTTCAGCTTTCAGCGCTGTCGCAATTTGAATGACAATTGTGCGGTCATGCTACACTGTACCCAAATTTTTTTTTAGCATTTTGTTCCCACAAATGGAGCTTTCTTTTGGTGGTATTTGATCACCACTGCGATTTTTATTTTTTTAAT